>NC_069499.1:98892564-99047564 GCF_027579735.1 Bombina bombina
GCATTTAAAGTTCTGAGAATTAGAAATGACTATTTTTTAAAAGCTAAATTACATGAAAAGAGGGCTAGATAAATAATAAAAATATATTGCAAAGGTGTCTACGGTCTCTTTAAAGGATCCCAGAGAAAACTAATTTCCTATTTACTAATTAAAGCAACTGAAATGTTTTTTTCAACAAGGACAAAACCATCAGAATAGAGGATATCCCCACATGCAAATGCACACAGTACACTGCTGTTTAGCCTGCAACATAATGCATATTTAATACTGTCTGTGATGTACATTAGTAAATCATGTGCATCTAATCTTTTGGATAACCATACGACCCTGCAGACAAGTCTCACATTGGTCTCCAATTGGTGGCCAGAGATTACAAGTGATTATCTCTTTCAGGAACCTGTTGATACAGTGATCACACTTTCTCGTGTACGAGGGAACATCCTCTCCTCTGCTAATCTGAAGCACCTCTAATACCTTATATATCAGAGCATCTTGTGACAGTAACTGGAACTCTGCTGGACTTTACTGGTCTTGATAATACAATGCATAATGCATCATGCTACTGGTGCACTGGAGAGGGCATGGAGAGACATAACACAAAATCTTTGGGGTATATTGTAATCTATGTGTCTCTCAGTATAGTGAGATAAACAGCTCTTAAGCTAAAGTTAGGTTTTTATTGTTTTGGATAATTTTGTTTGTTTTGTAATGTTAGTTTTTTTTTGTAATTTTAGTGTTTATTATTTTTTGTAATTGTAGTTTTAATTTTTTAGTAATCTTATTTTTTTTTTATTTTCAGTAAAGTTAGTTTTTTTATTTTTAGTAATGTTAGGTTTTATTAGTGTAAGCTTAGGTTTTATTTTTATTTAACAGGTAAGTTTGTATTTATTTTTAAATAGGTAGTTAGTTAATAACTAACTTTAATATAGGTCTTTTTTAATTCTGTTAAAGTTAGGGGGTGTTAGGTTTAGGGGTTAATATAGTTTAATTTAGGTTGCTGCAATGTGGGGGCAGCGGTTTAGGGGGTTAATAGGTTTAGTTAGTGTTGCGGTTTAGGGGTTAATGGGTTTATTTAGTGTTTTAGTTAGTGTTGGTGATGTGGGTGTACGGAGGTTTAGGGGTTAATAGGTTTTGTTAGTGTTGGCGATGTGGCTGTACGGAGGTTTAGGGGTTAATAGGTTTAGTTAGTGCTGGCGATGTTTGGGAATGGCGGTTTAGGGGTTAATAGATTTAGTGTTTTAGTTAGTGTCGGCGATGTCGGGGAACTGTGGTTTAGGGGTTAATAGGTTTAGTTAGTTTTGGCAATGTTTGGGAACTGCGGTTTAGGGGTTAATAGGTTTAATTAGTGTCGGCTATGTGGGGGGGCAGCAGTTTAGGGGTTAATAAGTTTAGTTAGTGTTGGCGATGTGGGTGGGCGGTGGTTTAGGGGTTAATAGCTTTATTTAGTGTCGGCGATGTAGATGGTGGTGGCAGTTTTAAATAATTTTGTTTCTGCAATCGGCGGCATATTAGTTATGTTTAGTTAAATAGTTTTTTCGGATCCATTCTTTATTCATATGCATTATTCTATTCTAAACTGCAGAATAGAATATTGAATATGAATAAAGAATGGATCGGAAATAACGAACAGATCTGAAAAAATGATTTAACTTAACATAACTAATTTGCCGAAACTAAATGATTTATTTAAAGGGACACTAAACCCAAATTTTTTCTTTAATAATTCAGATAGAGCATGCAATGTTAAACATCTTTCTAATTTACCTCTACTATCAATTTTTCTTCATTCTCTTGCTATCTTTATTTAAAAAGCAGGAATTTAAAGCTTAGGAGCCATCCCACTTTAGGTTCTGCACCTTGGATAGCACTTGCTTATTGGTGGCTACATTTAGAAAACCAATAAGCAAGCATAACCCAAGTTCTCAACCAAAAATGGGCTGGCTCTTAAGCTTTAAATTTCTGCTTTTTAAATAAAGATAGCAAGAGAATGAGGAAAAATTGATTATAGGAGTAAATTAGAAAGTTGCTTAAAATTGCATGCTCTATCTGAATCAGTAAAGAAAAAATGTGGGTTTAGTGTCCCTTTAACTAATGAAAACGAAACGAAATGTTTAGCGTTGCACATGTCTATAAAAGAGCATGGAAATATAAGTAATCAATGCAAGAAGAAGCATTAAACAGCGCCCATGAAAGATTTTTATTGCTCATATCGCTTGCATGACCCAAGATTATACTGACATTTTTCAAATGTACACAAGCAAAAGCACACATATAAAAATAAAAAGAAACAGCATCCAGACAACGCATTTTGGGGAATAAGACAATGTTAATTTCCTGCTGGTGGTACTTAAAGACATAAAGGACCCCATTCTCTAAAGCTTTCTGGTCTGGTAAGATTATCTAAAAAGTCTTGTCGGTTATATGAAGTCCCTTAAAGAACTTTAGAAAGGCAAATTTTATTTTGAGAGTTGTCTATCTCAATAAGCAGGGACCTAGATGTGAAGTAGAGATACATACGTATATTGCAATAAATTCCTACATCATATACTGTGACATAGCAATGATTTCATCTGTATATTTCAACCTTTTGCAATACTAAGAGTTTATTACAATACAGAAAGCATTAGAAATAAATATTTGCAGTCATTGGGTTATATTTGAACACCCAGGAAAAAGCAGGAATGTAAGCTTTTGAGCTGCCCCATTTTTGGTTCAGCCCCTTGGATAGCGTTTGCTGATTGGTGGATGCTTGTTAGCTTACATTCCTGATTTTTCAAATAAAGATACCAAGAGAACGAAGAAAAATTGGTAATAGGAGTAAATTAGAAAGTTGAATTGGGGTTCAGTATCCCTTTAACTTTGTAGCATGAGTTTTTTCAATGCCCATCCCCACCCAAATTACAGAAACAAAATGCTGGTGTATGTTGAAGCAATTTAAAGTCTGTTCTAAATTTAAAAATAGTAGGTATGACAAGTTTCTTCTCATCTATGGTGAAAATCTACCACCTGGAGAACTGTAGAGCATTCAAGAATGTGAGCAAGCATACGCTTCCCATTTATTATCGCCATAACAACAAAGCCTGGATGACAGTAGCTTTGTTTGGAAATATTGTAGGCAAAACAACATCCCATTCAAGATTCTTCTAATCTTAGACAATGCTCAAGTGCATCCACAGTATATCAGTGACATAAATCCTGATATTAACGTTGTGTATTTGCTGGTGAACAGAAACAATGGATCAAGGTGCAATTGCTGCGTTCAACACCAAACGCTTGCACAGGCTGTTGAAGCAACTGAATCTGACTGTACGGTCCAAGAGAGCTACCCAGAATATTGCTGCAGCATGGGAAGTTCAAGTCACATATCAATGCATGAATGGCATAACAAAGATTCTGCTGTTGATGAAATAGTAAGCAACAAGATATTAGTGCTTGGGAAACAGCTAGAATTGGACATTGATAAAGAGAATATTCTTGAGGCTACAGAGCTTTCCAACGAGGAGCTGAACGAATTTCAGGAAGAAAAGGGTAAAGAAGCTGAGGCAGAGAAGAAGTTATACCCGAGGCACCAAGAGCGTTCATAGCAAGGAAACTGGCGGAGGCGTTTGCTACTATCAGCAGTGGTGTATGGATGTTAGAAGAAATGGTCGTCAATTACGAGAGATTCGCAAGAGCTGACAGGCAGATACAGGATGCTCTTGGTTGCTATAGCGAAATACATAATGAAAAGAAGAAACAAACTGTACAGTCAAAACTTTATATCTGTGCTTGCTAAACCATCAACAACTATCGATGCCCTAGTGCCTTCTACCAGTTATTCTCACCCTCATCAGAAGAGAAAGAAATTGATGACCCTGTCGCTATAGCATCCCCATCATTCATTAATTAATTTTAGTTCAATTCTTCAAACATTCTTCAAGCGTTAATTTAGTTTAGTTCAATACTTCAAACATTTTTTAAACACTAATTTATTTTAGTTAAATGCTTACAATTTTTTTTTAATTGTTAATGGTGAGTACCCATACAACCATTCAGTTTTTCACTTTTAGTATTGTACAGTATTCAATAAATTACATAAGAAATGCAACACTTTGGCTTTCTGTTAGATGGTTTTTCCCAACTGTAGACTAATGTAAGTGTTCTGAGCATATATAAAGGGATACCCAAATGTTGAAGCACTTGAAAGTGATGCAGCATAGTTGTAAAAAGCTCACCAGAAAATATCACCTGAATATGTCTATGTGAAAAGGAAGATAATTACCTCAAAATTCCCTAAGTATTCACACCCTACTAGAAAGAGACTTTAAGCAGCCAATCAAGATGCTAGTCCCAGGACTTGCAAGGGAAAGCATGTGCAGGCACAGTCATGTTATTTGCCTATTCAGTTTAGGGAAGTTTACTATAGAATCTCACAAAATTTCAGTAAAATCTCATGAGATCACAGCAAAGCAGTGCATGACCTCAGCACTGCTGATGCTGATTGGTTATTGTTTTTTTTTTAATTCTATTTCAACTTGCAGCTAGAGAGCAGCTGAAGTATAACTGTTCACAGAGCTTAAGAAATTATGAGATAAAATATCTTCCCTTTTTATATAGAGATGATCAGGCGATATTTTCATGTCAGCTTTTTACAGTTATGCTGTATCACTTTCAAGGGATTTAGCATATTAGTATTATGTCCCTTTAATTAGGCTAAGCTATGATGTTTGGTAGGTTAGGTGTATTAAATACATTTTCGACTTACAATATTTTAAACTTATGATGGGTTTGCTTTTTACCCCTGCTAAGGCCTGGTACTGACAGATGTGTAAGGGTTTGGCCCTATGTCTTAGAAATGGAAAAACACCACTTATTTTTTTTCTTAAAGGGACATAAATACCCCCAAAAAAATATTTTATTTTCTATTTTTAAACTTTCTCAGTTTTCTTGTAATCCTTTATTGAAACAAAGGAAGTTACGTTCAGGAGTGTGCACGTGTCTGCAGTACTACAGGTGAAACTCAAAAAATTAGAATATCGTGCAAAAGTTCATTTATTTCACTAATGCAGCTTAAAAGGTGGAACTAATATATGAGATAGACTCATTACATGCAAAGCAAGATAGTTCAAGCCGTGGTTTGTCATAATTGTGATGATTATGGCTTACAGCTCATGAAACCCCCAAATCCACAAGCTCAGAAAATTAGAATATTACATGCAATCAATAAAACAAGGATTGTACATAGAACAAGATCAGACCTCTGAAAAGTATAAGCATGCATACTGTATTTACTCAGTAATTGGTTTGGGCCCCATTTGCAGCAATTACTGCCTCAATGCGGCGTGGCATGGAAGCTATCAGCCTGTGGCACTGCTGAGGTGTTATGGAAGACCAGGATGCTTCAATAGCGGCCTTCAGCTCTTCTGCATTGCTCGGTCTCATGTCTCTCATCTTTCTCTTGGCAATGCCCCATAGATTCTCTATGGGGTATAGGTCAGGCGAGTTTGCTGGCCAATCAAGCACAGTAATCCCATGGTCATTAAACCAGGTTTTGGTGCTTTTAGCAGTGTGGGCAGGTGCCAAGTCCTGCTGGAAAATGAAGTCAGCATCCCAATAGAGCTCGTCTGTGGAAGGAAGCATGAAGTGCTCCAAAATCTCCTGGTAGACGGCTGCGTTGACCCTGGACTTAATGAAGCACAGTGGACCAACACCAGCAGATGACATGGCTCCCCAAATCAACACAGACTGTGGAAACTTCACACTGGACTTCAAGCATCTTGCAGTGTGTGCCTCTCCATTCTTCCTCCATACTCTGGGTCCTTGGTTTCCAAATGAGATGCAAAATTTGCTCTCATCAGAAAAAAGGACTTTGGACCACTTAGCAACAGACCAGGTCTGTTTTTCTTTAGCCCAGGTAAGACACTTCTGACGTTGTTTGTTGTTCAGGAGCGGCTTGACAAGAGGAATACGACATTTGAAGCCCATGTCCGGATCCGTCTGTGTGTGGTGGCTCTTGATGCACTGACTCCAGCCTCAGTCCACTCCTTGTGAAAGACCCCAACACTTTTGAATGGCCTTTTCCTGACAATCCTCTCCAGGCTGCGGTCATCCCTGCTTCATGTGCACCTTTTTCTTCCACACTTTTCCCTTCCACAAAACTTTCTATGAATGTGCTTTGATACAGCACTTTGGGAACATCCAACTTCTTTTGCAATTACCTTTTGAGGCTTTCCCTCCTTATGGAGGGTGTCAATGATGGTTTTCTGCACAACTGTCAGGTCAGCAGTCTTTCCCATGATTGTGATTCCTACTGAACCAGACTAAGAAACCATTTAAAGGCTCAGGAACCCTTTGCAGGTGTTATGGCTTAATTAGCTGATTAGAGTGGGACACTTTGAGCCTAGAATTTTGCACCTTTTCACAATATTCTAATTTTCTGAGATTGTGGATTTGGGGTTTTCATGAGCTGTAAGCCATAATCATCACAATTATGAAAAATCACGGCTTGAACTATCTTGCTTTGCATGTAATGAGTCTATCTCATATATTAGTTTCACCTTTTAAGTTGCATTAGTGAAATAAATTAACTTTTGGACGATATTCTAATTTTTCGAGTTTCACCTGTATATTTTGCATGAATGTTATACATTAAAAAGAGCACTAGGTGGCAGCATTATTTCCAGGTCTGTAGTACTCCAGACATGTTCACGCTACCTATCTAGATATCTCTTCTACAAAGAATAACACAAGAGCAAATTTGATAATAGAAGTAAATTGGATTTTTTTTTTAAATTGTTTTCTATATAAATCATGAAAGAAAAATTATGGGTTTCATGTCCTTTTAAAGTGAAGGGAAAAAAGGACATAGATAACTAAATATATTGCAAAGATTGTTTTACCTAGCATAATTAAATACTTTCCAGTATAATATAATCTCAAAGTGTATCTTGTCCCTTTAAATAAGATAAACCCTCAATTATATGCAAATATTTTCATAACCTCAATAAATAACTGAAGTATTAAAACATTATCTGTTCTTTAAAATATTTACATTGAGCTAAAAGACAAAAACAAATACGTCCAATGATGCTTTAAGATTAATACACAGGAAGGCAAATATGTATTTACTTACTTCATTATTAGTATGTAAATCAAATACATAATGATAAGTATGAGACTTTCCCACCTGCAAATCATAAAAATACTCAGTTAAGAGAATCGAAAATTCTACATTCTATATTTCAAAACCGACAGAATTATACAGAAAGACAAACAAAAAATACAATACAGATCGAGCATTTTAAACTCACCGTTTTTGCCAGACCTAATCATAAACCTTTCTTGTAGGTTTTAACTTCCCTGTCACATGCCTTCTGGGATTTGTATTAAATTGAGGGATTCTAAACAGTTTCCAAGGAAATTGTTATCTTTTTCTTGTAACCATTTAGTAATACGGCACATTTTCTTATCCCTCGGCATTAAGCTAGCCTGTCTTCAAATAGCCATGACAGTGCCAGTTAGCAGAATGCTTTGTGATAGCCATCTGAATTCTAAATGACCAATGTGGCTATTTTAACAACTTGTGTTTACATAATTACTGCAAAGGTGACAGAGTTACAATATATACAGGGAGTGCAGAATTATTAGGCAAGTTGTATTTTTGAGGATTAATTTTATTATTGAACAACAACCATGTTCTCAATGAACCCAAAAAACTAATTAATATCAAAGCTGAATAGTTTTGGAAGTAGTTTTTAGTTTGTTTTTAGTTATAGCTATTTTAGGGGGATATCTGTGTGTGCAGGTGACTATTACTGTGCATAATTATTAGGCAACTTAACAAAAAACAAATATATACCCATTTCAATTATTTATTTTTACCAGTGAAACCAATATAACATCTCAACATTCACAAATATACATTTCTGACATTCAAAAACAAAACAAAAACAAATCAGTGACCAATATAGCCACCTTTCTTTGCAAGGACACTCAAAAGCCTGCCATCCATGGATTCTGTCAGTGTTTTGATCTGTTCACCATCAACATTGCGTGCAGCAGCAACCACAGCCTCCCAGACACTGTTCAGAGAGGTGTACTGTTTTCCCTCCTTGTAAATCTCACATTTGATGATGGACCACAGGTTCTCAATGGGGTTCAGATCAGGTGAACAAGGAGGCCATGTCATTAGATTTTCTTCTTTTATACCCTTTCTTGCCAGCCACGCTGTGGAGTACTTGGACGCGTGTGATGGAGCATTGTCCTGCATGAAAATCATGTTTTTCTTGAAGGATGCAAACTACTTCCTGTACCACTGCTTGAAGAAGGTGTCTTCCAGAAACTGGCAGTAGGACTGGGAGTTGAGCTTGACTCCATCCTCAACCCGAAAAGGCCCCACAAGCTCATCTTTGATGATACCAGCCCAAACCAGTACTCCACCTCCACCTTCCTGGCGTCTGAGTCGGACTGGAGCTCTCTGCCCTTTACTAATCCAGCCACGGGCCCATCCATCTGGCCCATCAAGACTCACTTTCATTTCATCAGTCCATAAAACCTTAGAAAAATCAGTCTTGAGATATTTCTTGGCCCAGTCTTGACGTTTCAGCTTGTGTGTCTTGTTCAGTGGTGGTCGTCTTTCAGCCTTTCTTACCTTGGCCATGTCTCTGAGTATTGCACACCTTGTGCTTTTGGGCACTCCAGTGATGTTGCAGATCTGAAATATGGCCAAACTGGTGGCAAGTGGCATCTTGGCAGCTGCACGCTTGACTTTTCTCAGTTCATGGGCAGTTATTTTGCGCCTTGGTTTTTCCACACGCTTCTTGCGACCCTGTTGACTATTTTGAATGAAACGCTTGATTGTTCAATGATCACGCTTCAGAAGCTTTGCAATTTTAAGAGTGCTGCATCCCTCTGCAAGATATCTCACTATTTTTGACTTTTCTGAGCCTGTCAAGTCCTTCTTTTGACCCATTTTGCCAAAGGAAAGGAAGTTGCCTAATAATTATGCACACCTGATATAGGGTGTTGATGTCATTAGACCACACCCCTTCACATTACAGAGATGCACATCACCTAATATGCTTAATTGGTAGTAGGCTTTCGAGCCTATACAGCTTGGAGTAAGACAACATGCATAAAGAGGATGATGTGGTCAAAATACTCATTTGCCTAATAATTCTGCACTCCCTGTATGCAATTGACAGCAGTAATGTGTTTGTTGCACATGAAGAAAGATATTTTAAATTGCATTATTGCATTTTTTTTTTATCTTTCAGGCTTGTGTTGGGTTAACTCTTTCCACTAATACAGCTGTGGGAGTTAATCCTGCCAATAAGAATAAATAATGTAAATATGTACTTTCACACATACAGCTCCTGATCGCTTTCAAAAACTTTCAAAAAGTGTTTACTTGGGCAAGTAGCTTTAAAGCTCCTTCAGGAACAACTTTTAAAAATGGGATGTCTACCACCCCAACCTCGCTGGGAGGTTCGTTTCTGCTGATGTCTCTTATTTCCAAGTTTCTCTATAGCCAATACTGTAGTATTGATATTTGTAGCATAAGTGAAGGTTTAAACTGGCAAAATCAGTTATTTCAAAAGACAAAATATATTGAGCTTTCTGTAAACAATTGAATACACTCTAGCAGGTCAAATGGATCACTAGAAACACATTAAAGGGGATAAAAATATAAAGCCAAATGTCATTTTAACTATGCAAATATATATTTAATTGCTACTCATTCACATGCATAATAATAATATTTTAAAACGTATTAACATATACAGTATTTCTTGGGCATAGGAGGGGGTTGTGTAAATTATTTTTTACCGAACAGTCTAAATATTAATGAGGGATTTTATGCAATTATTATACTCAGTAGGTCATTGTATAGCCCATCTATACACCCCTCTACAGAAAACCTCAACTACTGTAGGACTCTGGGTAAATATATGCAAATGAGCACCACAATGCTTCACATTTATTTGCTGATCTGGGCAACTTTTAAATATAGCAGGGATTTAAGGGTGCATACGTAGAAATCTTTAACTTACCAGACTATAATTTCATCATATATGAACTGCAAATGCAAAACAAAAATACATCACTATATGATAAAATACTTATTCATATCTACAAAATAACATCATTTACATAGGAAGAACTTACAAAAAGACATGCACATACACATAGCAGTAATTAACATGAAACATAAACATTAACTAGGTCAGCAGTAGTGAACCTATGTCATGAGACATTTTTTGATGATATTCCACTTCTCAGCTACCATTATATGTATTGCTTTTATAATCTGCGATTCTAGTCATTAAAGGCAGGGGTCAAGTCAAGCAGGAACGCATAGGAATGGAGTTCCTGCACTATTTTTGCAGGAGGAACTAAGTTCCCCCTGGACAGTAAACGGAAACAATTCAGTAAACACTGCTGCTGCTAATGGGAGTAGCTGGAGCACAGTCTGGTTAGAGGGATAGTGAGATTCTCTTGTAATGGGCAGTAACATTTCCTACAATACACTAAAGCCTGTCAGCGGTCCTGCTGTGTGAGCACCCTGTACTCTGTGGAACACATGGTGCTTACATTTCTGTGTGGCTTGTTTTGGGGTTATTTAGCGCCCCTCAGCAGAAATAGGACTAATGCACCTTTAGTGGGTGAGACTCTCTGACAGAGAAGGATTCTCAGACCCAAAGGCAACAATTCAACCCTTCATTGGATTTAATTTGCTTTCATTAACCAAAGTGTATAGATTATATACTGTACATATAAATACAGTGTATGTGTGTGTGCATAAAACAATATTAATTGTGAGGGGGGTGGAAGTCTTGGTGAGTACCCACACTTTATCTAGTAGGACTTGACCCCCAATTAAAGGGATATGAAATGAAACTTTCATGGTTCATATAAAAAATGCAATTTTAAAACTATTTTCCATGTACTTCTATGATCAATTATACCTTATTCTCTTGGTACCCTTTGTTGGAAAGAATTCATAGGTAGCCTCAGAAGTCTTCACATGTTTGGAGCTCTATATGGCAGTAGTGTTTGCAACAATATAATAATGTTTCTTTAATGTCCCATTATATTTTAAAAAAGTAGCACGGGCACGCAAGAGAACTTAATAAATTATCTCAAGTTTAGGGACACACTCTCAAGGTTCACCACCCCTGATTTAAGTTGCATAAACAGAAAAGTAACTATATACATTAAAGGGACATGATACCCAAATGTTAAAGCAATTGAAAATAATGCGGCATTGCCGTAAAAAGCTAAGCGGCCAATCAAGAAGCTAGTCCCATGCTATTTCCCTAATCAGTTTAAGGAAGTTTACTGTGAAATCTTGCAAAAAATTCTGTGAAATCTCATGAAATCACAGTAAAGCTGATTGGCTGCTGTTATGTTATCGGGTTGATTTTTTTCAACATGCAGCTGGAAGAAGGTGAAGGACAAATGTGCACTTATTGAGAGCTGAAGAAAATGTGAGGTAAAATATCTTCCTTTTTTACTTAGAGATGGTCAGGTGATATTTCCTTGTCAGATTTCTACAGTTACGCTGCATCACTTTCAAGTGATTTAGCATATGAGTATTATGTCCCTTTAAGCCTTAACCTCTGCATCCTTTTCTGTCCTCTGGCTTTATTTTCTAGTTCTTTCCCATCTCTAAATATTCTCACTATCATGTAGCCCTTATTTTACAAAGGTTTGCTTTGCACTTAATCATATAAACAACTATAACAGTATTTACAGCCCCCCACACCCTAAGTAATATATAAGAACTTCACACAAATGCATTTTATGTGATCTTTTCTTTCTTTGAAAGGATAAATTAACAGCAATGCATAATTATATAAAACTGTAGGAGAGATTATTAAGACATTTTTTTGCATAGGTATTAAATAAACTTTGTACTTAAAGTATTTTGACATTTTAGTGTTTTGGGAGGAGTAACTATTTTATAGGCTTAATTACAGTGTACAAACTTATATAGCTAATAATTGTATCTTGTATCACAGTAATGTTTTAATATTCATAACACATTTCTGAGCTTTAAACATTATGATTTTTTTTTATGTTTTGAGAGGGGTCTGGGACTTAACTCATTAATTTCCCTTTTACTCACATTATATAATTAGGTGCATGTTAAAGGGACAACTACAGCATAGTTGCTACACACAAATGCTATTATCTGTCCTCCATCCTATTAGTGCCAGTTAGAGAAGCTCCACATCTCTATACTAATCATCTTGAAGCTTAAAGGGACAGTCAAGTAAAAATTAAACTTTCAGGATTCAAATAGAACATTCAATTTTAAACAACTTTCAAATGTACTTCAATTAACATAATGTGCAGTCTTTTTATATTTACACTTTCTGAATCACCAGCTCTTACTGAGCATGTACAAGAATTCACACATATATATATATATATACACACATTTGTGATTGGCTGATGGCTGTCACATGATACAGGGGGAGTGGAAATAGACATAACTTTTAAATTTGTCAGACAAAATCTACTACTCATTTGACGTTCAGACTAAGTGCTATTGCATTGTCTTTTTATCATGCAGTTGTTGATTATATAAATCTACTGTATTTAACAGGGCACATTCACAGATTAGTGACATTGTTGTCATCTTGAGAAGTCATATTGTACACTTCAGTTTAATGTGCACAATACATGGCAAAAGCTCTACGTTTATCAGTAGCTGTATTGCTCTATATTAGCCCTAAGTTTGTTTTAATTTATATTTGTTAAGTAACTTTTTTAAACTGTGTCAAAAAAATACTGCATTGTTATTGATCTGTAAATCCACATTGCAATTGTCACAGAATACAAGAATTTGCATGATCACACATAGGGAGCCATGTACTAAATGGCGGGCGGACAGCTTCTCAACTCGCGAAGCTGTCCGCCCGCCTTTGCTACACACGGGCAGCGGATCTGTTGATCCGCTTGCCCGTATGAATCATTACACACTGATCGGAGTGTGTAATGCCCGCCCCTTCAATCGCGCAACCAATCACCCGACTGAAGGGGCTGTCAATCATCGAGAGCGAGCGTGCTCTCAGTGATTTTGCCTCGCCAGCTAAGAGGTGACGTAGGGTGTAGGAAGCAGCGGTCTAATGGCTTCTTACATTGCGGGAAGCAGGCTCGCATATGCGAACCTGCCCCGCAAAGGCTCCGGAGCAGCTTTCGCTGCTTCGTACATGGAGCCCATAGCAGGATGTGGAGCTTCACCAAACAGCACCTGTAATGGGTTAAAAATAAGAGAATCATTTTGAAGAGAGCCTCATCAAGGAAGGAAACATAATATTATGGTGAATAGTAACCATAGTTATAGTTGTACCTGATCGTTTATTGTCGCCTTACACCACTTTTCTTTTTAGCAGTTCCTTCTGGAGCAGTGCCCCAGCATCAAGTATATGGCACTGCACTGCACCCAATATGTTAAAGGGACATAAGGCCCACATTTTTTCTTTCATGATTAAGATAGAGCATGCAATTTATATAATTTGTTTAGTTTTATTGGTATACTTTTTTGAAAAGGATACCTAGGTAGGCTCAGAAGCTGCCAATTGGTGGCTACACATATTTGCCTCATGTTATTGGTTTACCCAAAACATTCAGCTAGCTCCAAGTAGTGCATTGCTGCATCTTCAACAAAGGATACAAAGAGGATTAAGCAAATTAGAAAGTTGTTTAAAATAGTATTCGCTATATGAATCGTGAAAGAAAAATTTTGAGTTTCATGTCCCTCTAATCCACTGGTTTTCAAACCTGTTCACAGGCCTCCCTAACAGGCCACATTTTGAGGATATCTGAACTAGAGCACAGGTGAAATAATAATAAGCTGATTAGTAACCATGTTTATTTTACCTGCTCTCATCCAAGGTATTCTTGAAAACCTGGCCTGTTGGGGAGGTCTGAGGACAGATTTGAAAACCAGTGATCTAATTTACATCACGTTCTCTTTAAAAGCATATATCCACCACACACATGCGCACTTCTTTAATGAACTAACTATTAGTCACAAGATTTGGTAAAACTAACAAATTGTTTACGTAAATATAGATTAATGAGAATGTTGGGGAGTGTGGAGTGAAAATTAAGGGAAAGAACACGTTCAAATAGAAAGAAAAAAGACATAGCAAATGATATGATATACATTCTTTACAAAGTCATAAAATAGTTTTGCTGTTACTTACAGTAATTAGTGCTAATATGGAAAATATGTAATACATTGAATCTCTGAACAGAGACCACCACGTAAGGCGCACAACCTGCAAAAAGAAACACACAGATGTTAAACGTAATTCTCTTTGTGTGACGTTAGAACGTTCTTCTATAGCTGTTTTACAGTTGGAACTGCCATGAACTGGTGGAAAGTGAAATATATATTGAAGCTGTCCAGTTTAAAACTTGAGAGCAACAACAGACTGATAATTACAAGTTACTAATGGATGAGAATCACTAAAAATGTTCTCAAAAACAATGATTGTCGCATTATCTCCTCACAATTCCATCATATTCTCATATTCTTGTTCACTCTCTATTTCTTCATCCCGTTTGCTTTTGCAACACCCTCTGCATGACATAATCTTCTAGAACACTATAAAGGGACATTAAACACTGAATAAATGCTTGATAGAATGATGGAATCATAAAAAAGATTAGTCTAAGAATAAGATGTTGATGTATTTTTTAAGGTTTCATTATCTATTTAAATATTGACAAAATAAGTGTAAACTCATAGGGGCCCTGCGTTTCTGGCGAGCCTTCAGGCTTGCCAGAAACACAAGTTTTAAAGCAACGGTCTAAAGACCGCTGCTCCATAACCTGTCCGCCTGCTTTTTGGAGGACGAACAGACATTGCCGGAAACCAACCCGATCCAATACGATCGGGTTGATTGACACCCCCTGCTAGCAGCCAATTGGCCGCAAATTTGCAGGGGGCGCTATTGCACCTGCAGTTCACAAGAACTGCTGGTGCAATGATAAATTCCGACAGCGTATGCATTTATCGATGTGCAGCGGACATGATCTGCAATATCGGATCTTGTCCACTCGCACATTAGTAAATAGGCCCCTTAGTGTCTATAAAACAAAGGGAGCTGCCATTTTGTAACTTAGGTTACCTACTCTGCTGTGGCCTAATAAGTCACTAGAGTGTGTAGCCAATGGCTGTGTGGAATATAACAGTGTTCTGCACATCCATTTCTAACAGGAACTGAAAAACTCACAATTTCAGAATGGAATTACAAGAAAATGGACAAAATAAATAATAAAAATATATTGCAGAGATATCTATATATATATCAAAACAATAGCACCTGCTCTAAAAAGGATATCAAAGTGTATAGTTATGGAACACCTGACAAACGGAGTACCAGCAGGTGAACCAGTGCACGGAACCCAGAAGCTATAATATGAATTGAATAAGAAATGCACTAAGATGGGTTAATCCAGCACACACTAAATATAACCACTATTACCAAAAATATATTGTCGTGCAAAAAAACCACAGGAAGCCACCAAGTCAGATCAGAAAAAAAGCAAAGTATTTATTAAATCACAACAATCCTAATCTGTAAACTACCATATATATATATATATATATAGGTTCACATAACTCAAGAAAAAAATTCTATAATGATGTGAGCAATCCTAAAAACTTGCAAAGATAGGGCCATGTAAAGTTAAATATACCGGTATATGAAGGGATAGATTCAGAACTTTATACCATAAATCTAAACTATAACATAGTTAATCATAGCAAAAAATTCATTTTAGTAAATGGTGCACAAATAAAGATATCATAA
Organism: Bombina bombina; assembly: GCF_027579735.1. Lineage (NCBI taxonomy): Eukaryota > Metazoa > Chordata > Amphibia > Anura > Bombinatoridae > Bombina > Bombina bombina. The sequence continues at coordinate 98,908,377 of NC_069499.1, forward strand.
TTGATGACTTGTATAACAATAATAATAATCATATATTATGAATAACAGCGTTATCATATAACAAATTGAATGTATCGTTGTTCCACACTCTGTTTAGAGTTAAATACTGATATCCTGAAGATATATGCACAGTCCCCAGTGTGCTAATGCATCAACATATGAAAAGCAATTCCATAGTAAAGCAGGAATGAATTAAAGCACACAGTCTTTTGTTAGTAATGCTCTAGAGAAACTTGTTATAGCACTAGTAGCATTAAGTTAGAATTAGGCGAAAGGGCACAAAGAAATCGTAAGTGCATAAGGGGACAGAAAGGAATCAGCACAGCGTCCATATGTAAATGAACTAGAGACCGGGTTTTCAAGGCTTAAACAGCCTACAGCTCACCATACCAAGTATGCAGTTCTCTTAACGATTCCACGGTCAGAGCTGCCCCTCCGTCTCCTCATCCGATAAACTGTACGTTCCGCTGAACTTCACCTGTTGACACACTACAGGCCGATATCATCCAAGATTGGCATCCCACGCCTCCGGCTTCACAGAGGCATGACTTTCACGCTACGCGTGTTTCACCCTTTGTAATTAGTGTAGGGCTTTTTCAAGCGTCATGACACAACAATATATTTTTGGTAATAGTGGTTATATTTAGTGTGTGCTGGATTAACCCATTTTAGTGCATTTCTTATTTAATTCATATACAGGTGGCCCTCGTTTTACAACGGTTCAATTTACACCGTTTCAGAATAACAACCTTTTTTTCCAGTCATGTGACTGCTATTGAAAAGCATTGAGAAGCAGTGCATTGATTAAAATAGCCAGTAGGTGGAGCTGTCCGCTTGTGTAGCAGCAAAGGCAAGCAAGCTGAAATTAATCAGTTTAGCCAGACCTGAGCTATCGAGCAGATTTCAAAGGAACAAGATCTTCCAGTCTATAAATCAGTCCAGATTGGAATGCATAGAAAGAACTGTTTGCAGAAAAATGCAAGTGAAGTCTATGTTGTGTGATTATTTTATTAGGTTTATAATGCTGTTTAGCAAATGTTTTTGTTCATTTAACTTATTTTAATTATATATTCCGTGTTGTGTAATTATTTTATGAGGTTTATAATGCTGCTTAGCATTTAAAGTCTTCATTTCAAAGCTTTAAAAATAATGTTTTAGGTGTTACTTATGACAATTTTGAGAGGGGCCTGGAACCTAACTCCCTCACTTCCCATTGACTTACATTATAAACTGGGTTTCAATTTACAACAGTTTCGATTTACAACCATTCCTTCTGGAACCTAACCCCGGCGTAAACTGAGGGCTACCTGTATATTGTGCATCAGTCCACTATCAATCTGACATGTCTCTCGTAAATACCTTCTGAATACATCTTTTTTTTTTTTTTTTTTTTTATAAACAACTTTATTGAATATTACATAATGTGATACATATAATAGGAGACGCAGCTCCTTGCTGTTTACATATCCAACAGTTGTCCATTATTTGTTATCCTTACTTTAATACAAAATATATTAACTTTCTAGAACTCTCTACTTATTGGAATCAATAGAGATATACGTAATAACAATGTAGAAAAAAGGAAAAGGGGTAGCGGGAAGGTAGAGAGTAAGGGAGGGAGAGAGGAGAGAAAGAGAAAAGGGGAGAGAAAAAAAAAAAAAAAAAAAAAAAAAAAGGGGAAAGGATCCGTCCTGCTCTGCCCATGTCCCCTAACCAGTCTAACTTTCTATGGGTTGTTTTTCTTTAAGTAATTGAAGATATGTGTCCCAAGTTTGGGTTATCACTGCATAAGTATCCATTTTTCCATGTTTGAGATAATAGTATTCTTCTAGTGAAATTAATTCGGAAACCTTCTGAACCCACATAGTAAGTGAAGGTGCTCCATTATATTTCCAGTTTTTGGCTATCAGTTGTTTTGCCCCGTTAGTCATAATCTTAAATAAGTTTAGGTAAGGTTTATATTTAATTTTAGGTTTTTTGTTTAGCAGCCATAATAGGGGGTCTAACGGGAATATTGTTTCCATTATGTTTTCTACTTCCCCTATTACCTGTCTCCAAAAGTTCTGAATGGCATTGCACCACCACCACATATGTGCTGCATTGCTGTTTACATGTCCGCATCTCCAACATTTATTAGGCTGTGAGCGGAATAGTCGGTGTAATTTTTGTGGGGTAAAATACCACCTGTGTAGTATTTTGAGATTAATTTCCAGTATGGAAGATGAGATAGAGGATTTGACGGTGGCTTGAAGTATCGAGTCACTCACCTGGGGAGTTATAATAACCCCCAGATCGGTTTCCCATTTTTCTAGGTATGGTGGTATATGACTTGGAGGCCTCTGTATTAATAATTTATATATTCTAGCTAGTGTATGTCTGATTGGAGGAGGTTGTGTACATAAGGTTTCGAAGTTGGTCAATGGCCTTACCATGTTGTTATGATCTTTGTGTTTGAGAATATAATTTCTAGCTTGTCTGTAGGTGAACCAGTTAGCAAAACATTCGTGTCCTTCTGTTGTTAGGTCAGTTTGTGAGCGTATTGTTTCATTAATAACCATCTGTCGGATGGTAAAGTCTCTGGTTATTGAATCTGTAGTCGAGGAATTTGTAAATGGGCTCAATGTAAACTCGCCATTCTCTATTAAGGATGTCAGCGGGGAAGGTATGGAGGAAACAAACAAAGATGTGTGTATAGTTTTTGTCCAGATCTGGTAGGTCTCCCTAGTCACCGGGTTATCATTTTTCAGACTAAATTTGATGGAGTTATTCCAACAAAGACGTCCTAAGTGGGGTCTTTGAGATATTAAGTGTTCCAGAGGGACCCATCTCTTATGATGGTAATGGATGTTCCAGTCTACGATTCTTTGTAAAAATATAGCTTGCCTGTATAATTCTAAATTCGGTACCCCCATACCTCCTAATGTTCTAGGTAATTGCATTGTGTGTTGGTTGATTCTAGGTGGTTTTTTGTTCCATATATATTCCCGAAATGCTCTCTGTATGGATGGTAGGTAGTGTTTGGGGAGTGGAATGGGTAGTGTCTGGAGATAGTATAATATTCTCGGGAAAATATTCATTTTGATTACCTCTATGCGTCCTAGCCACGAGATCTGTTTGGACCTCCATGAAGAAAGATCACTGATAATTGTCTGTTTAAGTGGTATGTAGTTTAGCTTGAATATATCATCTATTGTAGGGGCCAATTTGATTCCCAGATATTTTAATGCTGAAGGGCACCAAGTGTATTTGGTGAGATTTTTGATAGCTTGTTGGTCTATGTCTGATATATTTATATTTAAGAATTCAGATTTGGTCCTGTTAATTGAGAAGTTGGATAATGTGTGAAATGTTTCAAATTCCCTGTTTAAATGTGGGATAGATAATGTTGGTTTTGTAAGGGTAAAGAGCATATCGTCTGCAAAGAGGGAAACCGTATATTCTTGTGAGTTGATATTAATCCCATGTATCTGTTGGTTATGGCGGATACTTGTGGCTAGCGTTTCTATAACACAGGTGAATAAGAGGGGCGATAAGGGGCAGCCCTGGCGTGTTCCGTTTCTAATTGGAAAGGGGTCTGACAGGGTGCCATTTATCAAGATACGTGCGTTTGGTTGAGAATATAAAGAGAAAATTCGGGCTAGTATTTGTGGACCTAATCCTAGGTGTGTCAGGGTGGCTCTCAAATAATCCCAGGCAACACGGTCAAAGGCCTTTTCGGCATCTGTGGACACGAATAGAGTAGGTATATTGTTTTTCTTAACATAATGTATTAGGTGGAGGGCCCTGACCGTGTTGTCTTTAGCTTCACGACCAGGCACAAAGCCAACTTGGTCTTGATGAATAATACTGGGGAGGATTTTATTTAGTCTGAGTGCTAGTATTTTCGCGTAAATTTTGATGTCTGTGTTCAATAGCGAAATTGGGTGGTAATTTGCGGGGGAGGAAGGAGATTTGTTAGGTTTTGGTAGTAAAATAATATGAGCTTCGAGTGCTCTTGCCGAAAAGGCCTCCGCGCTGTCTATGTATTGGAAATAATTTGAGAGGTGAGGTGTTAGTGTGTCTCTGAATATGGAGTAATATTTATGGCCAAAACCGTCTGGACCCGGTGTTTTTCCAGTTGGTAAATCTTTGATGACTTGGGTTATTTCCTCTAAGGATAGAGGGGCTTCTAGGTCCTCTTTTTGTTCAGGTGTAATATTGGGCATTTTTAACCGACTAAGGTATGTATTCATCTCTTGTAAGCGTGTTTGTGTGTCCGTGGTATGTTTGTTGTAGTCATTGTTGATATTATATAATTTTTGAAAAAATCTTTGAAATGTATAGGCTATTTGTCTGGTAGAATGTTGTATATGTCCTTTTTCATCGATAATTTGTAATATGTATTTTTTATGTGCTTTATGTTTAAGGTATCTCGCTAGCTGACGTCCAAATTTATTACGGCCCTCGTAATGTTTCTGTTGGTTGTATAAAGCCTTTCTTTTGTGTTCTTTTGACAAATGAGAAGCTAGATTTTGTCTTTCTAATGTAAGTGCTGTTAAAGTATCTTTATCTGAGGGAAAGTCCTTATGTTTTGCTTCCAGTTGTTGTATTCTGAGGAGATATGAATTAACTGTCTCTCTTTTGGTTTTATTGATATATGCTTTCATGGCTATCAATTCTCCTCTGACAACACTTTTGTGTGCTTCCCATAGTGTTTGTGCTGAAGTTTCAGAAGTATTATTAATCTGAAAATATTCTATGAGTGTTTTTTCAATCTTTATTACATTTATGGGGTCTGTTAAGAGTGTGTCGTCCAGTTTCCAGATAAAATCTTTGATGGGCTTAGATGGCCATGAAAAAGAACTAGTCAGTGAGGCGTGGTCAGACCATGTTATCGGCCATATCTTGGCTGTATGAAATAAATCTAGGCTCCCTACGTCTGTAAATACATAATCAATTCTGGAGTATACTCCGTGTGGGTATGAGTAGAAAGTGTAGTCTCTGAGTTGTGGATGCAATGTTCTCCATACGTCTTGGGCTACTATAGTCTTGAGACTTGCTATTGTTTTATTTAGATTTGAGGTAGGAATCGAGGAACGGCTGGAGGAACAATCTCTAACAGGGTCTAGGGCTGTATTGAGGTCCCCGCACATAATGAGGGTTCCTTTCTGGTTGTCCAATAGTAGATTGGACAGTTTTTTAATGAATAAGTGTTGGTGAGAATTAGGAGCGTATACTGAGACAAGAGTCACCGGTCTATTGTATAGCAAGCCTATTAATTTGATAAAGCGGCCCTCTTTATCTCTAATGGTTTTCAATTCTATGAAAGGTATACCTCTTTTGATAACTATGCCCACGCCGTGTATTTTGTGTTTATGGTGTGATGCCCAAAAGCCTGTGCCATAAAGGCGGGTGAATGTGGATGGTTCTTTTGCTTTTCTAAAGTGAGTTTCTTGGAGAAACATCAGATCGGACCTTAGGGTACGACTCTCTCTCAGTAGTGTGGATCTTTTGTTAGGCAGGTTGAGGCCTTTTGCGTTTATTGAGTATAAACGTATATCGTTTGTGGGTGAAGGATGATTTCTTTTATCAGTCATAGTCTAAGTGATATATGTGATGAGTGAGCAGTGTGTGTGACTTCCCAAACAAATGTGTGTCATAAGAATTTGGCCGGAAACACAGGACAGAGCAGGAACATGACCCAAAAAATAAAAATAAAAATAAAAATAAAAATAGACATAAGCTTAAAAAACAAAAACAGTATGCAGTAAAAATCAACATACTTTCAAACTTGAGGTAGCATGTCAAAGTCTAAGTCTCCAACTCCAAAGCTTTACACATGTATGAGGAATTGGTATAAGTTTATCATTTTAACTCTTTAGTTTTAACTCTATTACCATTGTACATCATTTCAATAGTTAGGGCTTCTTGTATTTGGTATAGTAGTTTTCTGTTATTTCTGTTTGTAATTAAAGGTTTATTACATTGGTATTTATTTCACTATCTTCTTGGTAGTGTGGCTCGTTTATATTCTCCTTCATAGTTATACAGTTTGTTCAGAGTGAGCCAGAGTGTTATATTCTTAATATATTGGTTATTAAATTTGTCAAATTTCTTGGGTTTTAAACTGTGTCTCCTTCTGAATTTTAAAGGGATCTTATGTATTTGGTTCTATTCTATTTTATGAGGGGGTTTAGAATATATCCTCCTGATTATTTCTTTAGTACTCTGTCTAATAGACAATGTTCTATGTGTGGGTAAATATTTATGTAATCACATATATTCTGGTGTTGTGTCTTATAATTTTATGTGTTGGCTTGTTCAGCTTGGAGTCTCATGTTAGATAAATCTTAGATTTTTACGTATGGCATTACAAGTGTACATGTAAGTTTAGTTTATATACATTTGCTTTGTAATCAAATAATCATTTTTCTATGTGTGGGTAAATATTTATGTGATCGCATATATTCTGGTGTTATGACTTATAATCTTATGTGTTGGTTTGTTCAGCTTGGAGTTTTATGTTAAATAAATCTTAGGTTTTTACGTGTGGTATTACAATTGCATTTGCAAGTTTAGACTATATACACCTGCTTTGTAATCAAATAGTCATTTTCATACAACAATATCTAACCTAATTCCAAGTTAATTAACTCAAAAACAACTCTCTACAGGAACTTTTCTCGCCCTTAGAACTATAACAGATTAAATTCAACCAATAACTTAACAGTATTATATATTGTCTTTCTCCGTTGTTCTCTGATATGCAAAATAGATAGTCATATAGCCTAATGGCTAGTTGCATATTATACATAGAACATAATCATTTGGCATTTTTATTGTATCATGCTATATACTTATCAGTTCTGGAGGCAGATGACAAAATGTTCACTTTGAGGGGGGACCCCCAACATGTATCCAGTGCTAATTCCGTGGTTTCTCAAGAAACTAATTAGGGGTCTTCTACTCTTTTCTTCTTATATTGGACTGTCGACCATTGTGTTCTCTGGGGTAATGGGTTTTCCATTCTCTGTGTTGATGAGGTTGGTAAGCCTTCCTGTGGAAAGTCTATATTTAGGCTCTTAGAAAAAGAATCCAAGTCATTGAGTTCTTTATAAACATGTGTTTTTCCATCTTGCTGAACTATGAGACTAAAGGGAAATCCCCAACGATATTTAACTTTTCTTTCTTGTAGGCGCTGGGTGATAAAACGAATCTCCCTTCTCCTTTCAATAGTTGCAGGACTTATATCTTGGAAAATCTGTATGCTGTAGGTCTGGAATTTGATTTCCTTTTGCAACCTAACCTGTTTCCAGATAGCTTCTTTATCCAAGTAGTTAGCAAATTTGATAATTATATCTCTTGGCGGTTTCGGAGGAACTGGAATGGGTTTTAGAGCTCTGTGCGCTCTCTCCATTGATGTCTCTGTAAGTTTAAGATTAGGTATAATGTATTCAAACATTTGCAAGAGATAGGAGGTCATTGACTCTTTGGTTGCTGTTTCTGGTACTCCCCGTATCCTTAAATTACTCCTCCTGTTTCGGTTATCTAAGTCCTCTATTTTTAGTTGGAGGGATTGAACTAAAGTTTCATGTCTAGTTAGTAGGTGGTTAGCATCAGACATCATATTGTTAAGCGTGTCATGATTTTCTTCCAAATATTCCAGTCTGGACCCCATTTCGTTAATATCTTTTCTTAAAGAAGTCATTTCCGTTTTTATAAACGATTTTAAGTCTGCTAGATCTGATTTGGAAGGTAATGATAAAATATTAGACTGGATCTGAGATAACTGGTCTGTGTGTGAAGTTGGAGTTGCAGGTTTCATCACTGTTTGTATATTGTCGTTGTCATTAAGTGGTTGTGAATGCTCCTGCAGGTCTACATCTTGTTTAGGGAAGAAAGAGTTCATAATTGGTGCAGATGTTTGTTTTTTGTCTGGTTTTGTATTTCTTTTAGTTGCCATTAGTATTTGTGTAGATCTGGGTGTTAAGGCCCGGCAAGATAAAGCTGTAACTTCACAGTGCAGTTTAGCAGATAATATGGCTTTAGCAGATTGCCCTCACACTCTGGATATAGAATTTGTCGTGAGTAAAACACTTGTATTTCTTGTTTTTATATCTTGTTGATTATAGTATAGACCTAGTGGTGCTGCGCACTGAGTCGAGCTGAGCAATTACTGTCTCTTACGCAGTGAGGCCTACTTCTATTTTTACTCTGCCTGATCCAGTTATTGCTATAAGTCCCAGCCCAAGTTCAGCCTGGTTCAGAGTGTATTTTTTTTTATTTTTTTTTGAGGTGTAGGATTCTGAGTTGTGCGTTCTCGAGGCTATGTGTGTTTATTATTCAGCTTCTTCACTTACACGCAATCAATTGGCTTACCGCGTGGTTCAGGGTAATGGCGTCTCGGTTCTCTATGTGCTCCCGGTATTGTCGGAGCTCTTCTGACAGTCTGTCTATTACCGCGGCTGTGTGTTTTAAGCTGAATCAGACCTCGTTTGTCTTGCGGAGGTATGTGGTTGATCTTGCCTGTCTTCCCGGTGTCAATGGGCTCCTGTTATTACATAGCACTCTCAGCGGGTAGGTCGGAAGTTTTCGAAACTGCTCTCAGTTGTTCCTTTTCAGGTTCCACCTTTACATATGTTAAGTGTAGTAGATTTTCCTCAGTTAGGGCTTAGATATATGAGTTGGAGACTCAGGACATGCACGGAGCTTTTCAGAAAGCGGCCATGTCCCTGCATGGCTACGCCCCGCCTCCCCTTCTGAATACATCTTAAGCCTCACAGTAGCTCACTCCATTAACCTATGCTAATAATTTTTAAAAATCTCCATATTCTGGCATAGTCACGTAACTCTCAAGATGCTACCTCAAACCATACTGACCTACTTTTTAGAGTGCTCCTTATATTGTGTATAGATATATTCCGTCTTTTGAGGGGGACCTCTAGTGGCCAGGCCAAAAAGAACCTAAATCAAAGCCCAATACGTCTCACTGTACTATGGACCTAATACCCTGATGCTCTTATATACAACATGTAGAACACATCAACATTATTAACCAGCTACCTCCATTACAGATAATAAGAACAGTGTTGCAAGCTTGCAGATCTGATCAACCAGTGGCTATTCATTTTGCCAAAATGAAACATTTGGTGGCTGACTTAAGATATATTATAATTGATCATATACCCCCCTTGACTAGGGTAGGCAACAGAGGAAAGATCCTTATCCAGAGGGAGAGTAAATAGGTCTACAATCTTGATACATTGGCACCAAAGGGACTCAAGGTGAAACTGTACCTCCAATGTTTTCTGTGAAGTTTAGTTCCATCTTTGTAATCAGGATATGCCATAGTTTGCATCTGTGCAAGGTTAATAATGATGTAAACCCAGGGTACAAGAGTAGTAGGTAGGATTAATTAGTAAGGAGTGACAGTGCAGCAGTTAACTATAAGAGAATGGGGCTTATTTACGGTATTGAGTGGCATTTGCTGCAGGTAGTATAATATTCTATATGTTATATGCTAAATATATGTAATTGAGGTAGCTGGTTATTAATGTTGATGTGTTCTACATGTTGTATAAAAGAGCCTCAGGATATTAGGTTTATAGTACAGTGAGACATATTGGGCTTTAATTCAGGTTCTTTTTGGCCTGGCCACTAGAGGTCCCCCTCAAAAGACAGAATATATCTATAGACAATACAAGGAGCACTCTAAAAAGTAGGTCAGTATGGTCTTGAGAGTTACGTGACTATGCCAGAATATGGAGATTTTTAACAATTATTAGCATAGGTTAACGGAGTGAGCTACAGTCAGGCTTAAGATGTATTCAGAAGGTATTTACGAGAGACATGTCAGATTGATAGTGGACTGATGCACAATTGGGCTTTAACACGCCAGATGTATTATTAAATGTGCTTGTATACATATGTATTGCTGTATTACCGTATTGGGTTAATGGTAGATATTTCTTTTTTAATTTGAACTTTTTTTCCCAGTTGGCCACTGTGGGCATCCGTAGTGCAATAGCGTGATCTTGACGCCGCGGCTCTGCACACAGCAGAGCAAAGCTGATCTCATTGGGTATGGGGTGTATGGGTAAGTCATTTTCACTTGTTGATTGTATCTGAGGATGGGAGAGACCCCGAAAAAGTTCATGCATTAAACAGTGTATTTTGAAAATCTGGCTGAGTGCTTTCCAGAATGGGACTTTATGTTATTACTTGAAATTGCACACCGGTGGTTGGGGAAGTTATAGAGTGCTGGGCTCATCGGAGAGTTTTACAAATGAAGTCTTCCCATATGCAATATACACCACTGCCAGCACTCTGAGCAGGCAAGGGCCTCTATTTATCAAGCTGTCAACCGCAAATACGCTGGAATTCCGCAGCGCATTTGTGGCGAGCCTGATTCGCCTTAGTTATCAAAGGCTAGAGACCGCCAAAAGTAGAATTCAGTGACGTAACATACGATCCGCCGGCCTCAGTCCGACACAGATTGATGGTTACGTCACTCCAGATGTTCCGAACGCAAGTTTGGCACAATCTGACTACTTTTGGAAGTTATCAAGATCCTACCAGGTACTCTCAGCACTTTTCCGGCCCAGCGTACCTGGTTTTCAATCCGCCGCCCTGGAGGCGGCGGATGCCATAGGAATCAATGGGAGTCTGACAGCAGCGAAAGCTCATGTTCACTGCTGCCCGATATCCCATTGATTCCTATGGGAAATGTCTACACCTAACACCCTAACATGTACCCCGAGACTAAACACCCCTAATCTGCCCCCCTACACCGCCGCCACCTACATTATACTTATTAACCCCTAAACCGCCGCTCCCGGAGCCCACCACCATTCTAATAAATGTATTAACCCCTAAACCGCCGCTCCCAGAGCCCACCGCCACTCTAATAAATGTATTAACCCCTAAACCGCCGCTCCCGGAGCCCACCGCCACTCTAATAAATTTATTAACCCCTAAACCGCCGCTCCCGGAGCCCACCGCCACTCTAATAAATTTATTAACCCATAAACCGCCGCTCCCGGACCCCGCTGCCACCTACATTATGTTTATTAACCCCTAATCTGCCCCCCCCTACACCGCCGCCACCTACATTATATTTATTAACCCCTAATCTGCCCCCCTACACCGCCCCCACCTAAATTATATTTATTAACCCCTAATATGCCCACCCTACACCGCCGCCACTATATTAATTTTATTAACTCCTAAACCTAAGTCTAACCCTAACCCTAACACCCTCCCTAACTTAAATATTATTTAAATTAATCTAAATAAATTTACTATTATTAACTAAATTATTCCTATTTAAAACTAAATACTTACCTATAAAATAAACCCTAAGATAGCTACAATATAACTAATAGTTACATTGTAGCTATATTAGGATTTATTTTTATTTTACAGGCAACTTTATATTTATTTCAACTAGGTACAATAGTTATTAAATATTTATTAACTATTTAATAACTACCTAGCTAAAATAAATACAAAAGTACCTGTTAAATAAAACCTAACCTAAGTTACAATTACACCTAACACTACACTATAATTAAAATAATTACCTAAATTAACTACAATTAAATAAAACTAATTACAATAAAATAAAATTAACTAAAGTACAAAAAAACAAGCACTAAATTACAGAAAATAAAAAAAATACAAGAATTTTAAACTAATTACACCTACTCTTATCCCCCTAATAAAATAAAAAAAAACAACAAAATAATAAAATTCCCTACCCTACACTAAATTACAAATAGCCCTTAAAAGGACCTTTTGCGGGGCATTGCCCCAAAGTAATCAGCTCTTTTACCTGAAAAAAAATACAATACCCCCCCCAACATTACAACCCACCACCCACACACCCAACCCTACTCTAAAACCCACCCAAACCTCCCTTAAAAAAACCTAACACTAACCCCCTGAAGATCACCCTACCTTGAGCCGTCTTCACCCAGCCGGGCACAAGTGGACCTCCAGAGGGGCAGAAGTCTTCATCCGATCCAGGCAGAAGAGGACATCCAGACCGGCAGAAGTCTTCATCCAGGCGGCATCTTCTATCTTCATCCATCCGGAGCGGAGCGGGTCCATCTTCAATCCATCCGACGCGGAGCATTCTCTTCCATCGATGTCCTAACGAAGAATGAAGGTTCCTTTAAATGATGTCATCCAAGATGGCGTCCCTTGAATTCCAATTGGCTGATAGGATTCTATCAGCCAATCGGAATTAAGGTAGGAAAAATCCTATTGGCTGATCCAATCAGCCAATAGGATTGAAGTTCAATCCTATTGGCTGATCCAATCAGCCAACAGGGTTGAGCTCGCATTCTATTGGCTGTTCCAATCAGCCAATAGAATGCGAGCTCAATCCTATTGGCTGATTGGATCAGCCAATAGGATTTTTCCTACCTTAATTCCGATTGGCTGATAGAATCCTATCAGCCAATCGGAATTCAAGGGACGCGATCTTGGATGACGTCATTTAAAGGAACCTTCATTCTTCGTTAGGACGTCGATGGAAGAGGATGCTCCGCGTCGGATGGATTGAAGATGGACCCGCTCCGCATGGATGAAGATAGAAGATGCCGCCTGGATGAAGACTTCTGCCGGTCTGGATGTCCTCTTCTGCCCGGATCGGATGAAGACTTCTGCCCCTCTGGAGGTCCACTTGTGCCCGGCTGGGTGAAGACGGCTCAAGGTATGGTGATCTTCAGGGGGTTAGTGTTAGGTTTTTTTAAGGGGGGGGTTTGGGTGGGTTTTAGAGTAGGGTTGGGTATGTGGGTGGTGGGTTGTAATGTTGGGGGGGTATTGTATTTTTTTTCAGGTAAAAAAGAGCTGATTACTTTGGGGCAATGCCCCAGAAAAGGCCCTTTTAACGGCTATTTGTAATTTAGTATAGGGTAGGGAATTTTATTATTTTGGGGGGCATTTTTATTTTATTAGGGGGAGTAGAGTAGGTGTAATTAGTTTAAAATTCTTGTAATTTGTTTTTATTTTCTGTAATTAAGTGTTTGTTTTTTTGTACTTTAGTTAATTTTATTTAATTGTAATTAGTTTATTCATATAGATATAAATATATAGTTTACATTAACATTATCAGATATATATAGAAATTTATTTAAAAATAAAAATACATTTATTTCTATGTGAAATGTGGGCTGTAGGTCTAACGCGGTGTCGGGTTAGCGGATATGAACAATTAGTTATCTTAAGACGCATTATGTAAATATTAAATATTGAACAAAATATGAATTATTAATAATTTTTATAGTATATATATATATATATATATATATATATATATTCTTTTGATTTTTAAGAATATTTTAGTACATCAATAATAATTATTTAAATTATTTATTAATATTTCTAAATATTTTATATTTAATAAATACATAACACACATGAAGTATTAGTGTACTTCTGTCGGGTTTTGTGCACAATAAACCCAAAAGGAGTACACTAATTCTTCATGTGCGCTTTCCTGATACCGCGTTAGACCTACAGTGCCCAACACAAAGCACGTTACACATATTTTACACTCCAATGTTCTTCACATAGAAACAAATGTTCTTTTTAATTTTAAATATATATATATATATATATATACTGTATATATAAATATATATATGCGTGATAATGATAATGTAAAATATATAAAACATATATAGAGGTATATACATATATATATATATATATATATATATATATATATATATATATATATATATATATATATATATATATATACAGATATATGTATATATTTATTTATATATATATATATATATATATATATATATATATATACAGTATATATACACCCCTCACATTTTTGTAAATATTTTATTATATCTTTTCATGTGACAACACTGAAGAAATGGCACTTTGCTACAATGTAAAGTAGTGAGTGTACAGCCTGTATAACAGTGTAAATTTGCTGTGCCCTCAAAATAACTCAACACACAGCCATTAATGTCTAAACCATTGGCAACAAAAGTGAGTACACCCCTAAGTGGAAATGTCCAAATTGGGGCCAATTAGCCATTTTCCCTCCCCGGTGTCATGTGACTCGTTAGTGTTTCAAGGTCTCAGGTGTGAATGGGGAGCAGGTGTGTTAAATTGGGTGTTATCGCTCTCACACTCCCTCATACTGGTCACTGGAAGTTCAACATGGTACCTCATGGCAAAGAAATCTCTGAGGATCTGAAAAAAAGAAATGTTGCTCTACATAAAGATGGCCTAGGCTATAAGAAGATTGCCAAGACCCTGAAAATGAGCTGCAGCACGGCGGGCAAGACTATACATTGGTTTTACAGGACAGGTTCCACTCAGAACAGACCTCGCCGTGGTCGACCAAAGAAGTTAAAGGGACAGTCAACCATCGAATTGTTATTGTTTTAAAAGATAGATAATCCCTTTATTACTCATTCCCCAGTTTTGCATAACCAACACAGTTATATTAATGTACTTTTTACCTTTGTGATTACCTTGTATCTAGGAACCTTCTTCCAGCCCCCTGATCACATGACTGTGACTGTTTATTATCTATTGTCTTAAATTTAGCATTGTATTGTGCTAGATCTTAAATAACTTTCTGTGCCTGAACAACAGTGTTATCTATATAGCCCACGTGTACTTTCTGTCTCTTTGTGTTAAAAAGAGATTTAAAAAGCATGTGATAAGAGGCAGCCCTCAAAGGCTTAGAAATTAGCATATGAGCCTACCTATGTTTAGTATAAACTAAGAATACCAAGATAAAAAAGCAAATTTGATGATAAAAGTAAATTGGAAAGTCGATTAAAATTAAAAGTCTTATCTGAATAATGTAAGTTTAATTTATACTTGACTGTCCCTTTAAGTGCACGTGCTCTGCGTCATATCCAGAGGTTGTCTTTGGGAAATATACATATGAGTGCTGCCAGCATTGCTGCAGAGGTTGAAGGGGTGGGGGGTTAGTCTGTCAGTGCTCAGACCATACGCCGCACACTGCATCAAATTGGTCTGCATAGTTGTCGTCCCAGAAGGAAGCCTCTTCTAAAGATGATGCACAAGAAAGCACGCAAACAGTTTGCTGAAGACAAGCAGACTAATGACAGGGATTACTGGAACCATGTCCTTTGGTTCAATGAGACAAGATAAACCTATTTGGTTCAGATGGTGTTAAGCGTGTGTGGCGGCAACCAGGTGAGGAGTACAAAGACAAGTGTGTCTTGCCTACAGTCAAGCATGGTGGTGGGAGTGTCATGGTCTGGGCCTGCATGAGTGCTGCCAGCACTGGGAAGCTACAGTTCATTGAGGGAACCATGAATGCTAACATGTACTGTGACATAGTGAAACAGATCCCCTCCCTTCGGAGACTGGGCCGCAGGACAGTATTCCAACATGATAACGACCCCAAACACGCCTCCAAGATGACCACTGCCTTGCTAAAGAAGCTGAGGGTAAAGGTGATGGACTGGCCAAGCATGTCTCCAGACCTAAGGTAAAAACCGAAAGAAGAATAAACAGAAAGAAGAATAAACAAGAAAATGACAGTGTGAGAATGATAGTGTGTGAGAAAATACAGGAAAAGGAATGAGATTCATGAATGAGCGTGAGGGAATAAGAAAAACTTACTGAATGTGATGGTATGATCAAAAGGATTAAGAAAACATAAAAAAAAAAGAAATTAAAGAAAGAATGAAGGGAAACTAAACAAAATAACAGAATTAACAAAAATAATGACCTAGGGGCCTGAAGCTCTAAGATCTGGAGAGATTATCTAATAGGCCTCATCAGTACTGCAAGGACCTTCAAAGTTTAGAAAGGCAAATTTTAGCTTGTGTTTATCTCACTATTTAGCTCTGGTGAACTCCATGCCCAAGAGGGTTAAGGCAGTGCTGGAAAATAATAGTGGCCACACAAAATATTGACACTTTGGGCCCAATTTGGACATTTCCACTTAGGGGTGTACTCACTTTTGTTGCCAACAGTTTAGACATTAATGGCTGTGTGTTGAGTTATTATGAGGGGACAGCAAATTTACACTGTTATACAGGCTGTACACTCACTACTTTACATTGTAGCAAAGTGTCATTTCTTCAGTGTTCACTGAAATACAAAGAACATTTTCCCCTATATAAAGAACATTGGAATATTAAATATTTATAGTAAATACACAGTAAAACATAAAATATTATTATGAAATTATTATTTATCAATGTTATTCTACATATATAATTTTCAACCTCTCCCTCAGCACTGGTAATTTCCCTCATCATTGAAACATGCACTGGTCACACCTATCCTCAAAAAACCTTCCCTTGATCCTACCTCCCCATCCAACTACCGCCCAATTTCCCTCCTCCCTCTTGCTTCAAAGCTTCTCGAAAAACTAGTATATGCACACCTATCCATTTCCTTACGTTAAACTCCCTTCTTGACCCGCTGCAATCTGGATTTCGTCCCTATCACTCCACAGAGACAGCTATTGTTAAGGTCACCAACGACCTACTTACAGCTAAATCAAAAGGCCACTTCTCTCTGCTTATCCTCCTTGATCTGTCCGCAGCCTTTGACACTGTCGACCACCCTCTTTTGCTCCAAACCCTCCAATCCTTCGGCATCTGTGACACAGCCCTTTCATGGCTCTCTTCCTACCTGTCAAACCGTACTTTCAGTGTAGCCTTCTCTGGGGCCTCCTCTGCCCCGTCACCCCTTTCTGTCGGAGTACCGCAAGGCTCTGTCCTCGGTCCCCTTCTCTTCTCAATCTATACGTCATCACTAGGTTCCCTTATTAAGTCCCACGGTTTCCAATATCATTTGTTTGCTGATGACACCCAAATCTACTTCTCTGCACCAGAACTATCTCCTTCCTTGCTAACCCGTGTCACTAGCTGTCTTTCTCACATCTCTTCCTGGATGTCCTCTCACTACCTCAAGCTAAATCTCTCCAAAACTGAGCTCCTCATTTTCCCCCCTTCTTCCAAATCTCCACCCCCAATATCTCTATAACTGTCGACAACTCCATCATTACCCCTACCCCGCATGCCCGATGTCTCGGGGTCACATTTGACTCAGATCTTTCTTTCACTCCTCACATTCAGTCCTTGGCTACAGCCTGCCGCTTCCACCTTAAAAACATCTCTAAAATGAGACATTTGCTAACACAAGACACAACTAAGATTTTAATCCACTCTCTCATTCTTTCCCGCCTTGATTACTGCAACTCTGTCCTCTCTGGTCTCCCCACCTGCCGCCTAGCTCCTTTACAATCCATAATAAATGCCTCTGCCAGACTCATCTTCCTTACACATCGCTCTTCATCTGCTGCACCTCTCTGCCAATCCCTTCACTGGCTTCCTCTTGCCTCTAGGATCAAACACAAAACTCTCACTCTTACATACAAAGCCCTCAACTGCACTGCTCCCCCCTACATCTCAGACCTTGTCTCCAGATACTCTCCCTCCCGTCCCCTTCGCTCTGCTCATGACCTCCTACTCTCCTCCTCTCTTGTCACCTCATCACACTCCCGTTTACAGGACTTCTCCAGACTGGCTCCCATCTTATGGAACTCTCTGCCTCGCTCCACAAGACTCTCTTCTAGTTTTAAAAGCTTCAAGTGCTCCCTAAAGAGTCTACTGTTCAGGGACGCATACAACCTACGCTAACCTTTCCTAATACCAGTTCCTCTCCTCCCCTACAAACCCCTGAACCCTCTTAGCATGTAAGCCTAAAAGTCCAGCTGTTTGTAGTTCACCTTCTTAAGAGCTGACTACAACAGTGCAACTCTTGGCAGGGCCCTCTACCCTATAATTGTTTTGTTGTACTCCCCCTTTGTTTATAGCGCTGCGGAATCTGTTGGCGCTCTACAAATAACCAATAATAATAATAATAATAATAATATATATATTATATATTATAGCCCTTTGCAGTCTAATACAGGGCCATCTATCATATACCTTTGAGCCTTTACAAATAGTGTTTATATGAGTGTAACTGTTTATTTTAATGTATTTATGTTGTGTTTAGTGCAGCTTTTATTTTATCCCTAACCATATGTGGTCTTCAGTGGAACTAACCTGTCACGTATTAAATTTGATTGCACTCGAGTGAACGCATTTACTTTCAACTTGTAATTTAGCCTATAGACTGCTAAGACATGTGCACACTCCTAAGCTATCAGCCTACTTACATTTACTTTTCAACAAAGGAGAACAAGAGAAGAAAACAAATTTGATAATAAAAGAAATTTGGAACATTGTTTAAAATTGCATGGTCTATCTAAATCACAAATGTTTAAAGGGTCATGAAACCCAAATTTTCTTTCTTTCATGATTTAGAAACAGTGTGACATTTTAAACAACTTTCTAATTTACTTCTATTAGCTAATTTGCTTCTATCTCTTGATATCCTTTGCTGAAAAGCATTTCTAGATAGGCTAAGAAGATGCTGATTGGTTGCTTCACATAGATGCCTTGTGTGATTGGCTCACCCATGTGCACTGTTATTTCTATAACAAAGGATATCTAATGAATGAGGAATGTTGTTTAAAATTGTATTCTCTGATTCATGAAAGAAAAAAATTGGATTGAATGTCCCTTTAATTTTGACTTTACTGTCCCTTTAAACAACTAATATAATTTTAATCTATATAGAATTTATTTTCTGTTTACTGATTCTTTAGCATTTCTAAAGGTGTTAAATAAATAGGTAATTTACTTATCTGTTACTATATAGCAAACCTTTTCGAGGAGAGTATTACAATCATTGAACAGAGATATTATCAATATTGTGTAGCATTAACCAGTAATAAAACATTTCAATGAATTCCTGCACAGAGTAGAAAAATCTTCTTGAGTTTTTAAAAAAATGATGTCCCCCTAGCCCCTAGAGTTTATTAAGTATTGACCTATATTTTATGTCATCTTTAGTTGTATATTCTATGTGCAATGACACCATACATTCCACATATCAGTGACAGAAGTTGTGTATACTTGTAAACAAACACATTTCTGCACACAATAAGGAATTTGAAACTTAACAAACATCTAAGGTTAGTATAGCAGCATTTTTTTGTACTTGTATAACACACACATATTAAATTCTGCCTAGAAATACGAAACAACTAAAATATACAGTGTAATAAGTATAACAAATATAACCAGCTTACCTGCCCAGCAAAAACCCCGCACACACCAATTATACACAGAATATTGAAAACAGCGGAACCAACAATTGTTCCAACACCAACATCACCATGAGTGATAAAGACACCTATAAAGAGGAAATAAATAAAACAATTATCAGTAATAAGAGAAAGAATGAGCAAGAAAATATATGAAAAAAAAAATAAAAAAATAAAATAACCAAGAGAAATGACAAAAAAAGGAGAATATATGGAGTGATCAGAAAACAAGTGATACAATAATAATTTGGAAATAAGAAGAAAAAAAAAAACAAAACAAGCAAGAAAAAATATTGCATTGTAAGAGCTATTGAAGTACACAGGGAGAACCAAGAATTGCAATGTGCAGTTAGAGAAGAAATCAATAAACAGAACAGAAATGAGAAATAATAGATACAAGAAAACAAAAGAATGAATAAGACAGAATGAACAGAAGAATTAGGGCCCAATAATAAAACTACGCTGACACTTGCAGAGGCTGATCTCAGGGAATTCTCAAAAAAAGGGTCCGTCCTTGAAAGTTAAGAAATATCTTTCATACGGCTAGATTACGAGTTTTGCGTTATGAGTAAAAAAGCAGCGTTAAGGCTCATAACACTGCTTTTTCAATAGCGCTGCTATTACGAGTCTTGTAGGTACAGCTGTCCCGCACACTTTTTTGGCCGTACCGCAAATTAACTTACGCAATTTGCGTAAAGTCTTTTTTCAATGGGACTTCCATAGCGCTGGTATTACAAGCTTTTTTTTTAGGCCAAAAAGTGAGTAGTACAGCCTATCCCGCAAGATTCGTAACGCATTCTAAAGTCAGTAGTTATGAGTTTTACGCTACAAAGCTGTAGCATAAAACTCATAACTAAAGTGTTAAAAAGTACACTAACACCCATAAACTACCAATTAACCCCTAAACCGAGGCCCCCCCCCGCATCGCAAATACTAAAATAAAATTATTAACTCCTAATCTGCCGCTCCCGACATCACCACCTCTATAATAAACATATTAACCCCTAAACCGCTGCACTCCTGCCTAGCAAACACTAGTTAAATATTATTAACCCCTAATCTGCCGCCCCTAACATCGCCGCAACCTACATTACAGTTATTAACCCCTAATCTGCCGCCCCCAATGTCGCCACCACTAAAATAAATATATTAACCCCTAAACCTAAGTCTAATCCCTAACACCCCCTAACTTAAATATAATTCAAATAAATCTAAATAAAAATTCCTATCATTACCTAAATAATTCCTATTTAAAACTAAATACTTACCTGTAAAATAAACCCTAAGCTAGCTACAATATAACTAATAGTTACTTTGGGGGGTAGTTATCAACGTGTCAACTTTCCTGCCTTCGCCGGCCCAATACACCCGCCTAAGCTCGCCTACCATCGCCGCCGCAGACCTGAAAAAATTCACCTAAGTTATCAATAAATCTGTCAAAAAGCCGCGCACCAAGTACGGGGCAATGAGCAGCGGACTGTGAGAGTTATCACTCATCCGATCTCGCTGCTCTTCAGCTTTTTTACAGCTTTATTGCTAGCCTGTCACTAAGTACTTACACTAACTACACTGTTCTACCCCCTATACCGGCGCCCCCCGCAACTCAATAAAGTTTCTAACCCCTAAACCGCCGCTCCTAGACCTCGCCGCAACTCTTATAAATGTATTAACCCCTAAACCGCCGCTCCTAGACCCCGCCGCAACTCTTATAAATGTATTAACCCCTAAACCGCCGCTCCCGGACACCGCCGCAACCTACATTATACCTAGTAACCCCTATCCTGCCCCCCCTATACCGTCGCCCTCTATAATAAAGACAATGTAATTGAAATCCAGCACTCAGACCCAAGGTGTGTGCAAGCTAGCATAGGATCACTGCAAGGATCCAACTAGTATCCAAAATCTTCAAAGAATGCAGCAGCACCACTTCTCATATAAAAAGTTCCTTTATTAAACACATAGTAGGAGCAGGTAAAATAGAACGACGTTTCGGGTGGTTATCCCTTAGTCATGTTCACATCAACATGAACATGACTAAGGGATAACCACCCGAAAACGTCGTTCTATTTTACCTGCTCCTACTATGTGTTTAATAAAGGAACTTTTTATATGAGAAGTGGTGCTGCTGCATTCTTTGAAGATTTTGCCCTCTATAATAAAGTTATTAACCCCTATCCTGCTGATCCCGCACCTCGCTGCAACTAAATAAATAGTTTAACCCCTAAACCGCCGCTCCCGGACCCCGCCGCAACCTATATTAAATTTATTAACCCCTAATCTGCCCCCCCTACACCGTCGCCACCTATAATACATTTATTAACCCCTATCCTGCCCCCCACTACACCGCCGCCACTGTAATAAATGCATTAACCCCTAAACCTAAGTCTAACACTAACCCTAACACCCCCCTAACTTAAATATTAATTAAATAAATCTAAATAATATTTCTATTATTAACTAAATTAATCCTATTTAAAACTAAATACTTACCTTTAAAATAAACCCTAATATAGCTACAATATAAATAATAATTATATTGTAGCTATCTTAGGATTTATATTTATTTTACAGGCAAATTTCAATTTATTTTAACTAGGTACAATAGCTATTAAATAGTTATTAACTATTTAATAGCTACCTAGCTAAATTAAAGAGAAATTTACCTGTAAAATAAAAACTAACCGAAGTTACAATTACACCTAACACTACACTATACCTAAATAAATCATTCCTATTTAAAACTAAATACTTACCTGTAAAATAAACCCTAAGATAGCTACAATGTAATTAATAATTACATTGTAGCTATTTTAGGATTTAATTTTATTTTACAGGTAACTTTGTATTTATTTTAGCTAGTTAGAATAGTTATTAAATAGTTATTAACTATTTAATAACTACCTAGCTAAAAGAAATCTTCCATCCGATTAAGTGATCCTCCAGGTGGCGCTGAAGAAGTATTCCATCCGGGCGATGTCATCTTCCAAGCGGCACTGAAGAAGTCTTCTATCCGGGCGATGTCATCTTCCAAGCGGGGTCTTCAATCTTCATCCCGCTGAACATCCTTCTTTGCCGACGGACAACCGACGAATGAAGGCTCCTTTAAGGGACGTCATCCAAGATGGCGTCCCTTCAATTCCGATTGGCTAATAGGATTCTATCAGCCAATCGGAATTAAGGTAGGAAAAATCTGATTGGCTGATTGAATCAGCCAATCAGATTGAAGTTCAATCCGATTGGCTGATCCAATCAGCCAATTAGATTGAGCTCGCATTCTATTGGCTGATCTGATCAGCCAATAGAATGTGAGCTCAATCTGATTGGATGATTCAATCAGCCAATCAGATTTTTCCTACCTTAATTCCGATTGGCTGATAGAATCCTATCAGCCAATCGGAATTGAAGGGGCGCCATCTTGGATGACGTCCCTTAAAGAAGCCTTCATTCGTCGGTAGTCCGTCGGCAAAGAAGGATGTTCCGCGTCGACGGGATGAAGATTGAAGACCCCGCTTGGAAGATGACATCGCCTGGATAGAAGACTTCTTCAGCGCCGCTTGGAAGATGACATCGCCCGGATGGAAGACTTCTTCAGCGCCGCCTGGAGGATCACTTCATTGGATGGAAGATTTCTTCAGCGCCCCTTGGAGGATCACTTCTGCCGCTCCGGATCTCCTCTTCAGTTCCATCGGTGGCTTGGCTGAGTGAAGACGACTAAAGGTAGGATGATCTTCAGGGGATTAGTGTTAGGTTTTTTTAAGGGGGGTTTGGGTTAGATTAGGGGTATGTGGGTGGTGGGTTTTAATGTTGGGGGGGTTGTATTTTTCTTTTACAGGCAAAAGAGCAGTTTTCTTTGGGGCATGCCCCACAAAAGGCCCTTTTAAGGGCTGGTAAGGTAAGAGCTTTGAACTTTTTTAATGTAGAATAGGGTAGGGAATTTTTTTATTTTGGGGGGCTTTGTAATTTTATTAGGGGGCTTAGATTAGGTGTAATTAGCTTAAAATTGTTGTAATATTTTTTAAATGTTTGTAACCTATTTTTTTTATTTTTTGTAACTTAGCTTTTTTTATTTTTTGTACTTTAGTTAGTTTATGTAATTGTATTTAATTGTAGTTATTTGTATTTAATTTATTTAATTTATTTAATGATAGTGTAGTGTTAGGTTTAATTGTAACTTAGATTAGGATTTATTTTACAGGTAATTTTGTATTTCTTTTAGCTAGGTAGTTATTAAATAGTTAATAACTATTTAATAACTATTCTAACTAGCTAAAATAAATACAAAGTTACCTGTAAAATAAAAATAAATCCTAAAATAGCTACAATGTAATTATTAATTACATTGTAGCTATCTTAGGGTTTATTTTACAGGTAAGTATTTAGTTTTAAATAGGAATGATTTATTTAAAGGGCCATAATACCCAAATGTTTAAACACTTGAAAGTGATGCAGCATAGCTGTAAAAAGCTGATTAGAAAATATCACCTGAACATCTCTATGTAAAAAAGAAAGATATTTTACCTCAAAAGTTCCTCAGTAGCCACCTCCCATTGTAAAGGATTTCTAAGCAGCATTTTAGTGTGTTTGTCCTGGGACATCTGAAGGGACTAGCATCGTGCACTCTCATATTATTTCACCAATCAGGTAAAGGAAGCTTACTATGAAATCTCATGAGAGTTAAGTCAAATCTCATGAGATCACAGTAAGAGTTCATGACCTCAGCACTGCTGATGCTGATTGGCTGCTGTTCATTTCTTCATTTTTTTTAATTTTTTTACCTGCAGCTGGGAGCAGCTGAGTATAACTTTTTACACAGAACTTACTCTGCTGAGCTGAGGAAATTGTGAGGTAAAATATCTTCCTTTTTTACATAGAGATGCTCAGGTGATATTTTCCTGTCAGCTTTTTACAGTTATACTGCATCAGTTTTAAGTGATTTAGCATATGAGTATTATGTCCCTTTAAGTATAGTGTAGTGTTAGGTGTAATTGTAACTTAGGTTAGTTTTTATTTTACAGGTAAATTTCTCTTTATTTTAGCTAGGTAGCTATTAAATAGTTAATAACTATTTAATAGCTATTGTACCTAGTTAAAATAAATTGAAAGTTACCTATAAAATAAAAATAAATCCTAAGATAGCTACAATAAAATTATTATTTATATTGTAGCTATATTAGGGTTTATTTTAAAGGTAAGTATTTAGTTTTAAATAGGATTAATTTAGTTAATAATAGAAATATTATTTAGATTTATTTAATTAATATTTAAGTTAGGGGGGTGTTAGGGTTAGTGTTAGACTTAGGTTTAGGGGTTAATACATTTATTACAGTGGCGGCGGTGTAGTGGGGGGCAGGATAGGGGTTAATAAATGTATTATAGGTGGCGACGGTGTAGGGGGGGCAGATTAGGGGTTAATAAATTTAATATAGGTTGCGGCAGGGTCCGGGAGCAGCGGTTTAGGGGTTAAACTATTTATTTAGTTGCAGCGAGGTACGGGATCAGCAGGATAGGGGTTAATAACTTTATTATAGAGGGCGGCGGTATGGGGGGGGCAGGAAAGCGGTTACTAGGTATAATGTAGGTTGCAGCGGTGTCCGGGAGCGGCGGTTTAGGGGTTAATACATTTATTATAGTTGCGGCGGGGTCAGGGAGCAGCGGTTTAGGGGTTAATATGTATAGAGTAGCTTGCGGTGGGCTCCGGGAGCAGCGGTTTAGGGGGTAATACATTTATTTAGTTGCGGCGGTGTAGGGGGGGCAGATTAGGGGTGTTTAGACTCGGGGTACATGTTAGGGTGTTAGGTGTAGACAGCTCCCATAGGAATCAATGGGATGTCTGGCAGCAGCGAACTTGTACTTTCGCTATGGTCAGACTCCCATTGATTCCTATGGGATCCGCCGACTCCAGGGCGGCGGATTGAAAACCAGGTACGCTGGGCCGGAAAAGTGCAGAGCGTACCTGCTAGTTTTTTGATAACTAGCAAAAGTAGTCAGATTGTGCAGCACTTGTGTGCGGAACATCTGGAGTGACGTAAGAATCGATCTGTGTCGGACTGAGTCTGGCGGATCGATGCTTACGTCACAAAATTCTACTTTTGCCGGTGTCTAGCCTTTGATAACTAAGGCTAATCAGCCTCGCCACAAATACGCTGCGGAATTCCAGCGTATTTGAGGTTGACAGCTTGATAACTACCCCCCATTGTATCTAGCTTAGGGTTTATTTTTATTTTACAGGCAAGTTTGTATTTATTTTAACTAGGTAGAATAGTTACTAAATAGTTATTAACTATTTACTAACTATCTAGCTAAAATAAATACAAATTACTAGTAAAATAAAACCTAACCTGAGTTACACTAACACCTAACCTTACACTACAATTAAATAAATTACCTAAATTAAATACAATTAACTAAATTAAATACAAATAACTAAATTAAATACAAATACTTAAATTACAAAAACAAACAAACACTAAATTACACAAAATAAAAAACAAATTACAAGATATTTAAACTAATTACACCTAATTTAATAGCCCTATTAAAATAAAAAAGCACCCCCAAAATTAAAAAAAACCCTAGCCTAAACTAAACTACCAATAGCCCTTCAAAGGGCCTTTTGCGGTGCATTACCCCAAAGAAATCAGATCTAAACACTAAATTACACAAAATAAAAAAGACATCAGATATTTAATCTAATTACACCTAATCTAATAGCCCTATCAAAATAAAAAAAGCCCCCAAAAAATAAAAAACCCTGGCCTTCAATAAACTACCAATAGCCCTTAAAAGGGCCTTTTGCGGGGCATTGCCCCAAAGAAATTAACTCTTTTACCTGTAAAAAAAAAAATACAAACAACCCCCCCAACAGTAAAACCCATCACCCACACAACCAACCCCCCAAATAAAATTCTAACTAAAAAAAACCTAAGCTCCCTATTGCCCTGAAAAGAGCATTTGGATGGGCATTGCCCTTAAAAGTGCATTTAGCTCTATTGCTGCCCAAACCCTAATCTAAAACTAAAACCCACCCAATAAACCCTTAAAAAAAAAAAAACGAACACTAACCCCTGAAGATCCATTTACAGTTTTGAAGAGCCGACATCCATCCTCAACGAAGCCGGGAGAAGTCCTCAGCGAAGCGGCAAGAAGTCTTCAACGAACCTGGGAGAAGTCTTCATCCAAGCCGGCAGAAGTGGTCCTCCAGACGGGCAGAAGTCTTCATCCAGACGGCATCTTCTATCTTCATCCATCCGGCTCGGAGCGGCTCCATCTTCAAGACATCCTGCACGGAGCATCCTTTTCTTTCGACGCCTTCTTCCCGAATGAATGTTCCTTTAAATGACGTCATCCAAGATGGCGTCCCTTGAATTCCGATTGGCTGATAGAATTCCATCAGCCAATCGGAATTAAAGGTGAAAATTCCATCAGCCAATAGGATTGAGCTTGCATTCTATTGGCTGATTGGAACAGCCAATAGGAATTTTTCACCTTAGGTTTTATTTTACAGGTAAAGTATTTATTTTAGCTAGGTAGCTAGTAAATAGTTAATTACTATATTTTACTATTTAGTTTTAAATAGGAATTATTTAGGTAATGATAGGAATTTTTATTTAGATTTATTTGAATTATATTTAAGTTAGGGGGTGTTAGGGTTAGGCTTAGGTTTAGGGGTTTAATAAATTTAGTATAGTGGCGGACACGTTTGGAGCGGCAGATTAGGGGTTAATAAATGTAGGTAGGTGGTGACGATGTTAGGGGCGGCAGATTAAGGGTTAATAATATTTAACTAGTGTTTACGATGCAGGAGTGCGGCGGTTAAGGGGTTAATATTTTTATTATAGTGGCGGCGATGTCTGGAGCGGCAGATTAGGGGTTAATAAGTGTAGGTAGGTTGCAGCGACATTGGGGGCGGAAGATTAGGGGTTAATAAATTTAATGTAGGTGTCGGCGATGTTGGGGGCAGCAGATTGGGGGTTAAAAAGTATAATGTAGGTGTCGGCGATGTCCGGAGCGGCAGATTAGGGGTTAATAAATATAATGTAGATATCAGGGGCGGCAGATTAGGGGTTAATAAGTGTAAGATTAGGGGTGTTTAGACTCGGGGTTCATGTTAGGGTGTTAGGTGTAAACATAAATTTAGTTTCCCCATAGGAATCAATGGGGCTGCGTTACGGAGCTTTACGCTGCTTTATTGCAGGTGTTAGGCTTTTTTTCAGCTGGCTCTCCCCATTGATGTCTATGGGGAAATCGTGCACAAGCACATAAAACCAGCTCACCGCTGACTTAAGCAGAGCTGGTATTGGAGTGCGGTATGGAGCACAATTTTGCTCTACGCTGTAGGTAAGTGAGCGGTGACAATGACGTGCAAGTTAGCACCGCACCCCTCATAACGCAAAACTTGTAATCTAGCCGATAGAGAGTATTGGAGCTCGCTGGAAAGCGAGCTGGGGGTGCACTACAATATTGAAATCCTACTGTCAATACAAATCAGATTACTCTGCTTTCAAAGTAAAGTATCTTACAATCCCTTTAATTTTTTTTTTGCATTTGTTTTTCTGAGAGCAATAATTTGAGTATTTTCACACAATCTTGCAATCTTGTTGTCACCTTTTAGTTTGCAAGAAAAAACAGCTAGATCTGCTGTGGGAATGTTTAAAGATTGTAAGAAAGACATTTTAGCTACTCCCATGGAACACCCCTGTTCAGCCCACTAGCTGTGGAAGGGAAACTCATTTTGCAATAAAAAGAAATATGCTTTAAAGGGCCAGTAAACCTACAAAATAATGTTATATAATTCTGCACATAGTGCAGAATTATATAACATTAGCTTAGTGCCAACTTTATAAACTTTATAAACTTAGTGCCAACTTTATAAATCAAAAGCTTAAAGAGATATTTGATTCCAAAATTACATTTTCCTAAATGCCTCTCCTGGCTCTACTGAGCTGATCTTGTTTTTCGTAAGTGCTTTGCAGGCACACTGTCTAGTCGCAGTGTGCCCAATCACGCCATTAAACTGAATGTAGCTCGCTCCTGCTCTGATCTATGAACTATTCTGAACTATGTGCAGAATTATATAATATTATTTTGTAGGTTTACCGGCCCTTTAAATGTTGTATTATAAATATGAGTTTCACATTGTTTTTTGCATGTGCAGTGTATTATTATTATGATTTTTATTGTGTAGTTGTTTCCTATGAAATTTCAAGATAAATTTAAATGTTTCCATAAAATACATTTTTATTTTTTTACAGAACAATTGCTTTATGTTTTGTAATGCCATTAAATACAGTTTATTTCTGATTATTTTTATTTCACTTTTGCATTTATTCATTTTATGTGATTTTGAAATTACGTTTTTTCTTTGTGATCCCTATTGTACATTAAGAGACCATTCACATACTTAAAAGGTCAGGAACACTCCTTTGTGAGACATACTGTTTTTAAGATAAAAATTGCCTTTAGGAAATTTCGACATTTGCTTCATAGTATTGACGAGCCTAGAGAGCTTTAAATCTTCCTGCCCATAGTGTGAATGAGATGGGATTATATTAGTAGTAAACAACAGAATACAAAATAAACAGAGAGAAAAAATACAAAAGTAACGGAAAGTGAGATGCAATAAATAAATAGAATAAATTTAACAGAGAAAAAAAATCTGATAACATTATAAACATCAAGGAAGATATAAAAAATAAAAGAAAGGATAAACACATGAATGACCCTAAACAACAGAAAGAAGAATAAAAAAGAAAATAACAGTGTGAGAATGATAGTGTGTGAGAAAATACAGGAAATACAGGAAAAGGAATGAGATTCATGAATGAGCGTGAGGGAATATGAAAAACTTACTGAATGTGATGGTATGATCAAAAGGATTAAGAAAACATAAAAAAAAAAGAAATTAAAAAAAGAATGAAGGGAAACTAAACAAAATAACAGAATTAACAAAAATAATGACCTAGGGGCCTGAAGCTCTAAGATCTGGAGAGATTATCTAATAGGTCTCATCAGTACTGCAAGGACCTTCAAAGTTTAGAAAGGCAAATTTTAGCTTGAGATCTGTTTATCTCACTATTTAGGGTCCTGGCTATGAAGGTGAGA
The DNA here is from genome assembly GCF_027579735.1 of Bombina bombina. Taxonomy (NCBI): domain Eukaryota; kingdom Metazoa; phylum Chordata; class Amphibia; order Anura; family Bombinatoridae; genus Bombina; species Bombina bombina. The sequence goes on from NC_069499.1 coordinate 98,937,646, forward strand.
CACATACAATACAATATAATTTTGGAAGCCCCCCCTTCCCGAGATTTTGATCATCAGGACCCCCAAGGGGGATATAAAGAGAGAGAAGGCACTAGAAAACATAGAGGGGAACGTGTGTGAGAGGAGCAGAAATTAAATAGTGAAAGAGTATACGAATAAGTAAGAGATGGTGAATGAAAGAGAGATCAAATGGCATACTGAATAAGAGAAAGAAGGAATAGTTGAGAGAATAAATTTATGAGTATATTTAACACAAGTAAGAAAGAAGAACTAAGCAAGACGGACACAATGGGGGGAGAAAAGGGGGATTCCGTTAGATGTTGAATAACAGCACAGACAAACCTTGGAATATAAGAGAAAATAAACGTACAGAATAAGAAATGTGGAGAAAATGAAAATAAGATATTTATGATCGTGAACACGTATGTTTAGCTGTAGCTAAGGGTCTCATATTAAGATGCATATAAATAAAGGCTGATGATATAAAGTTCTCTGCTCAGACGAGATTATATAAAATGATCCTCCAGCACTGGGAGATCCCTCACAAGATTCTAAAAAGGCAGATTTTGCTATACTTCTTCAAGGGCCGTTTCCTGCATTTCTGTGAAGGAGAGACAAGCGCAGTGCAATATAGCACTGCATGACATCAGAGTTCTGCTGCTTTTACACTTTGTGATATGTATTTTATATTACTTTAGACCAGATTACAAGACCATGAAAATATATTTTTTTCTTTCATGATTCAAATGAGTACACTTTTAAACAACTTTCCAATTTACTTATATTATAATTCTTACTCCATTCTCTTGGCATCCTTTACTGAAAGAGCAACAATGCACTACTGTGAGATAGGTAAGCCAATGTGCATATATGTGCAGCCATCAATCAGCAGCTATCTACCTAGTTAAGCTTTTCAACAAAGTATACCTAAAAAATTAAGCAAATTACATAATAGAAGTAAATTGGAAAGTTGTTTAAAATTGTATGCTCTATCTAAATCGTGAAAGAAACATTTTTGGTTTCATGTCCCTTTAAGTTTTATTACATTTAAACTTTGCCCTTTCTATTTTGTTTTTTAATACATATAGATTCTGTATAAAGCATTGTATTTAGGATTGTGATTTTACAAATTCTTATTATGCTTTGACAGTTTCTGTGTAACTGTAACAGATTAGGCTCATACTTTGTATATTTCTGTGTATCTTTTTCAAATTACATTGAACTTTGTGTTTGTTCTATTTTAAAAAAACAAACTGAAAAACTGACAGCTTCAGTTTCCCAGACAGCTTGATTACTTTCTATGGGTCTGATAATCGAAGTTTCTATAGTTGGAGAGAAATTATAGTAAAGACACATGGGCTAATCTTGTTGAATTCTATAAAAAAAGGTCAGAACCTGGGCAGAAGTCCCAGAGTGATGAGATATAAAAAAAAAAAAAACAAGGATGACTTTTTGTAGAAAGTCAGCTACCCACAAAGCACTAATCTGCACCAGACATATACCGACTTGGGGCTAGATTACAAGTTAGGCGCAAATGGTTTTGCGCTAGCGTAATCGTGTTTTTGTGAGCCATTTTCATTTCGCTAATATTACAAGTGAAGCAAAATCACGATTGCGCTAGCGCAATTACCCTTTACGCTTCAATCTTTTCCGCGATCTCAGAGGTGTGGGCAACTGTTTTCCGAAACTAGAAACTTGCACAAAACACTTAAAAAATACATGACAAAGTAAAGTTACACTCATATTAACACTGTCTGATAAAAATGATTTTAAAAAAATATTGCACAAAAAAGTTATAAGGGCTCAAAGATTGGAGATCTCGGGTGTTAGAAAAAAATATTCAATTTTTAATTCAATAAATGTTATTTAAATTTAAAAAATTTAAATGAAATTATATTTTTAACTTATTGTTGCTATGCTTTCCCGTCTAATTTAATATGATCACATTTTAATGTCATATTGTAGGCTTAATGCACAATTATTGTATATTAATGCATGTATCAGCTGTGTGCTAGTTACTAAAGACCTTTTTGTTTAGGGAAGCCTATCACCAAATCAGTAACTAATAAATTCCACTTGCCTAATAGTTGCCCTCATCTAACTCCACACTAACATCATTCCCACCTTTGTAGTCCCCACCTCATGTTTCTCACCCTCCTACCCATCTAGATTGTAAGTTCCCACAGTAACAGGGCCCCCAATTCCCCCTGTATTTGTTTGTTAAATTTTGTCTGTTGTCTCATATTGTACTGTCCTTTTAGCTTTGTTACCCATGGACAGCGCTGCGGAATCTGTTGGCGATTTTAAAATTAAGAATTATATTAAAGGGACACTGAACCCAAATTTTTTTCTTTCGTGATTCAGATAGAGCATGAAATTTTAAGCAACTTTCTAATTTATTCCTATTATCAAATTTTCTTTATTCTCTTAGTATAATTATTTGAAATGCAAAAATGTAATTTATATGCCGGCCCATTTTTGGTGAACAACCTGGGTTGTTCTTGCTTATTGGTGGATAAATTCATCCACCAATAAAAAAGTGCTTTCCAGAGTTCTGAACCAAAATAAAGCTTAGATGCCTTCTTTTTAAAATAAAGATAGCAAGAGAACGAAGAAAAATTGATAATAGGAGTAAATTAGAGAGTTGCTTAAAATTGCATGCTCTATCTGAATCACGAAAGAAAAAAATTGGGTTCAGTTTCCCTTTAATAATATTAATACAGAAATACATACATAAATCTCATTGCAATCCTCCACTCATGTTTGCGCGAGCTGGTGGCTGCTATTTTTTGTGTTCAAAACGAGACTCCATTAAAGTCTGTGTGGGAATACAATTCCGCATTCACAAATTCACAAAAGTATTTTTTTCTGCGCGAGAATGCGACTGCAAGAGCGCAAAACTTTTACTTGCGACCTGTAATACGTGCACAACTGGGCGCGCAACGCTAAATAAGATAAAGCACTTGCGGGAGTGCAAATTTGTGCTCCATTTGTAATCTAGCTCTGTGTTGGTTTGAAACTGAGCAAGTGCCATACAACCTAGAAGAAAACAGTTTAAAGATACTGTTAAGTCAAATTTAAATGATTATGGTTTAGATATAGCTTGCAATTAAAAAGCAAAAAACTATTTACTTCTAGAATAAAATTTGCTGTGTTTTCTTGGCATCCTGTGTGAAAGTATAAACCTCTTAGAAGCTCAGAAGTGTGCACGTTCCTTTAGCACTGTATGATACACAATGTATAAAATTGCTACAAACATTGTTGCAAATAATGCTGGGATAGAGTGCAAAGACATGTGCACGCTCCTGAGCTCCTATGAGGGTTACATTCCAACAAACAATGCCAACAAAACAAAGCAAAATTGATAACAAGTAAATTGGAATGTTTGGTAAAAATCGCATGCACTATCTTAAAGGGACATAATACTCATATGCTAAATCACTTGCAAGTGATGCAGCATAACTGTAAAAAGCTGACATGAAACTATCACCTGAGCATCTCTATGTAAAAAGGTAAGCTATTTTACCTCACAATTTCTTCAGCTCACACTAGTAAGTGCTCTGTGAACAGTTATACTTCAGCTGCTGTCCAGCTGAAGGTTGAAAAAAAAAATAGCCAATCAGCATCAGCTGTGCTGAGATTATGCATTGCTTTGAGGTGATCTCATGATATTCCACTAAAATCTCATGAGATTTCCTAGTAAACTTCCTTAAAGGGACATGAAACCCATATTTTCTCTTTCATTATTTAGAAAGAGCATGCAATTTTAAAAAACTTTCTAATTTACATCTATTATCTAATTTGCATAATTCTCTTTATATGCTTTGCTGAAAAGTATATCTAAATAGGCCCAGTAGCTGGTCATTGGTGGTTCCACCATAGATGCCTCATGTGATTGACTCACCCATGTGCATTGCTATTTCTTCTTTAAAGGATATCTAAACAATTAAGCAAATTAGATACTAGAAGTAAATTGGAATGTTGTTTAAAATTGTATTCTCTATCTGAATCATGAAAGAAAATGTTTGTGTTTAATGTCCCTTTAAACTGAATAGGAAAATAACATGACTGTGTCTGTAATGCCAGATGCACACTCCCGTGCAAGTCCTGGGTATAGCATCCTGATGGCTGCTTAACCCCTTAAAGGGACAGTATACACCAATTTTCATATAACTGCATGTAATAGACGCTACTATAAAGAATAATATGCACAGATACTGATATAAAAATCCAGTATAAAACTGTTTAAAAACTTACTTAGAAGCTTCCAGTTTAGCTCTGTTTAAAAGGTTACTGGAACACCCAATGCAAGTGGGAAATATAAGACACTTCCCCTTCCTTTGCATATGAAAAGACCGTTTACACAAACAGAAGCAAGCTGGTATAGATATACGTCAGTATTCTCCTAAAACTTTGGGGCTTGATTAGCAATGTTATTTATTAAAAAATATCCATTGCTTTTTGGTAATTAGAAGGTCGCTAAATGCCGCTGCGCACCACACTTGTATTATGCCCAGCAGTGAAGGGGTTAATTAGGTAGCTTGTAGGGTTAATTTTAGCTCCCCATCCCCCCAAAGGTCACCCCCATCTTAAGTACTGGCAGAAAGTCTGCCAGTATAAAAATATTTTTTTTGTTTGTTTTTAAAAATATATATTTTCTGCAGGGTAGTATCTTCCCAACCTCCCTGATCCCACCCAAACAGCTCTCTAACCCTTCCCCCTCTACCTATTTGCTGCAATCGTAGGTACTGGCAGCTGTCTGCCAGTACCCAGTTTGCTGCAAATTTGGGAAAAAAATAAAAATATATATAAAATCTGTAGTGTAGCTGCCCCTTCAATACCCTATCCCCCTCCCAGATCCCTTTCTGTCAACGGATCCCACATAGGATCCCCCTCATCGCCCCTCCTTCCCCCTCAATGACGTAGCTTATTATTATTTTTTTCCATTCCCTTTAGCGTGGTGTAGCGGTCACACCCACTCCCGCACCCTACAGTGATGGGCCGCCCACCCGCCTCCCTCCTTACCCTCCCACCCACCAACGATGGTCCCCACCGCTGTCCGATGCAGAGAGGGCCACAGAGTGGCCCTCTCTGCATCGGTAACTCTGCAAATCTATTTCTGCAGTGCCCCACTCGTGGGGAATGCAGAAAGAGCGTGATTTCACTATTTTTAGCGAGATCACGGCAGAGAGAAGCCCAGGACTGCAGCAACGTACAGGGTATAAGGGTATAATATAACGACCAGCGTCGTACAGGGTACGGCGCTGGTCATTAAGGGGTTAAAGTCCATTTATAGTGGGGTGTAAATACTTGGGAAATTTTGAGGTGAAATATCTTTCTTTTTTACTTAGAGATGCTCAGGTGATATTTTGTAGTCAGCTTTTTATAGCAATGCTGCATCACTTTCAAGTGCATCAACTTTTGGGCATCATGTCATGTCCCTTTAACAATAAAAGCCTCATTTTGACTTTACTGCCCTATTAAACAAATCAGATGACAAGTCTTTTAAACTTGGCTTTTTCAAAAAACTTGGCTTTTTTTAAACTTTTCAGTTTTATTTTTTTGACAGTTTGAATATGGATAGATAAATGTTTGGGTGACTCCATAAAACTTAATTTTAACAACCACACAACTTTTTCCAGCAGCTGTCAATTCACCACTTTGTGGATACACCTTAAATTGTTTTCCTGAGAATATGCAACTTTTATTGAAGTATTTTGATCAACTTGCGTGTTGGGCAATAATGGCCATTGCCTTAGTACACTGTTGCATCAGATATGTTAATATTAGTTCTATTTTTGGTGATGTCATGCTATCACATGCAGAATTTAAGCTCTTACCTTCCCGACTAGTGCAATTTAGTGAGCATCTAAATCTTTGAATTTTCTTGGTATCTATACATTTACATAAGAACTAAGACATCTTTCAAATATATTGTAGCATCATTTCTTATTGCACCAACCAAGATGTACACATAGAGGAAAGTGAAATCTTACCTATAACAGAGGCAAATAATTCTGGAGTAGAGCTTCCCGCTGCCATGAAAGTGGCTCCTGCAACATCCTCACTAAGATGCAGCTTCTGCAAAACACAGTTATTTATTGGTGACAGATTGTGGAAACCACTGAATACCTAGGGACTCTGTGTAAAGTCACTGACAGCCAATTTACTTTGTCAATAATTGTAGGTAACTAAGCCCCAGCAATCGTCCTTGGACATAATTATTTACTAGGCATCAAGGAGGCTGTAAAATACTGGATTCTTGGGTCACACAAGACTTGACTGATGTCAGTGAGGAGACAGTTGGTGCAGTGAACATATGTTGGTAAATTATGCATGCAGAAGCTGTTGCTGTTATTTCTGCATAATTCAAGAGAGAAAAAACAGTTCATATTCTGAATTGGCTATGGAAGCACAAAGCAGATTTTAGGATTATTCATACTGGTATTTAAAGGTTTCTATGTGGTTCAATAGCCAAAAGTTCTGTCATAAATAGGCTAAAAATGCAAAAACAAATCACATATCCATAATGGGATTTTATATATCATGTACTAGTCATGTGTTTCAATAACACGTTTATCATTGAGATTTTTTGAGATAGATAACACATTTATATGTCTGCTGGTGCATAGCTCTCCACAGCTTTCTAAACCACTAGTGCCCAGTGAAGTCCACTAAACCCTCCTGCAGCTTATGGTTCTCTGTATTGAGCAGACAAAAATTTCACACTCAGAACGTAACAGAAAAAAAAAATTGATGATTGCATAATTGACTTGACTAGACAATCCAAGATGGTGGTTTCGGGTAATCATTCGCATTTTGAAAACAATGTGAGGAAATGTGGTTAGGCAGTGGGATTAGCAGAACAAACTAGATAGTTACATTTGTTAGTGTAGTGTCTTTCACAGACAAGTCAGTGACTGTACACTGTGAAATCAAAAACTTTATTTCTTCACTTTGTGCCAGTACTTTATAAAATAACGCTTAGAGTCTTTGGTTCACTGACAATTACTTGGATATTTTATTCTGTTGGTATAGCTATGATTTGACCTTTACATTCTATTTATTGCTTTTTGTGTGTGTTGGGTACAGCATGTATTACAAGTTGAAAGTAAAAAAGTTTTGATTATATATATGATTATATATTATATTATTTGATTATATATAGGTATAGATATATACAGATATATAGCAATATCAATTTATAGCTATTTCCCTATGTGAAGAACATTGGAATGTGACATATTTACAGTACAAGCACAGTTAAAAACATAATATTGCATACATTTGATTTTACATGTTTTCAGCTACTTGACTACAAAGGACTCCAATACACTTATATATGTGTGTGTGTGTGTGTGTGCACATATGTATTTATGTGTTTATATGTGTATATATGTCTATAAATACATATATACACACATATAAATACATAAATACATATATGCACACATATATACACACATATATACACACATATAAATACATAAATACATATATACACACATATAAATACATAAATACATATATACACACATATAAATACATAAATACATATGTACACACATATAAATACATAAATACATATATACACACATATAAATACATAAATACATATGTATACCCATATAAATATATATACTGTATATACACATACATATACATATCTAGACATGTATATGTATGTATCTCAATGTTAAAGCCCTTTGCAGTCTATTGTGTTTTCTAACACCTGAGACCTCATATATTTTTGATGGGTTTTTTTTGCAACTTTTTATTTGAGCGTTACAGTTAAGCAGAGCTCTGAAACTTCCTAAGCATGCGAAAAGCCACGATAAACCCCTTATTGCTTGCGCGCAACTATTAGCGTTGTACTCATAATCTAGCCCTTAGTAATGATATTGAATATGGACCTACCTATGACTGTATCCTCTGTAGATTTATCGCATTCTTTTTCTTTTGGTTAAATATATTTTTCATACACCAATTGCACTAAAGTATCTTTTCTATCCTTTAATACCTGGGCATATCAGTTTTTTTGTTATTGTTAGTTATTTGCAGTGGCGTCACTAGGGGGGGGCGGGGGGGGGCGGGCCGCACCCGGGTGACACCCTCCAGGGGGTGACACCAAAAAAAAAAAAAAAAATTTTTTTTTTTTTTTTTTTTTTTTTTTTTTTTTAAATTTTATTGAAATTCAAAGAAATACAATGTTTAGATGCATAGATTATTTTATTAGAGGCTGGCATTTGTGAACATTAGTGGGACTGGGGAAGTTGTAGACACACAATTTTTTTGCCCCTTGAGCCAGTGCTGCAATTTCAAAAAATAGTTTTCCCGGCTGCTTTTGCTTGTTTGTACTTTGCTCCTCCCCTGCCCAATTTCACTATGAATGTTGTGGGTGTGCCGTGGGGCTTGCAAAGTTGCGCTGCTAGCCTAAACCTGCCTGCCTATCTGTGCTCACTGCTCAGTGACATGCGGCCCAGGGCTGTGCACTGACAGACTTGGAACAGAGTCAGAGAGCAGAATTTTCATAGTTTGCGCGCCTAAACCTTTTCTTCAGTGATTTATTTTAGAGTGCTCTGTTTATCTTTCATTTGATGTTCTGCTGAGCCAGGCTCTAGGCATGAGCTTCCTAATTAATGCAGTGCAGTTTACATATTTTGTATGTGTGTGTCTGAGTTTTTGTGTGTCTCAGTGTTTTTGTGTGTGTGTTTTTGTGTGTGTGTCTGAGTGTGTTTCCGAGTGTTTGTGTGTGCATCTGAGTATGTTTTTAAGTGTGTCTGAGTGTTTGTATGTGTGTTTGCCTGTGTCTGCTTTCTGGGGGGGGGGGGGGGGGTGACACCATGACTTACCGCACCGGGTGACACCAACCCTAGTGACGCCACTGGTTATTTGAGTATATTATCTGTACTAGTTTTTTAAACACTAAATACATTATCATATTTTCTTTAATGATGTATTCAGAGCAACGATTAGCCTGAGAATAATGTGTACATGTATTTCTAAAAATGATATTAGTTGTTTAAATATTGAAAAAATTAGGGTAATATTTTAAAGCAGTGGGCGCCGCCATATTGTAACTTAGGTTACCGTTTCTGCGAGGCCAATTAGGAATGGTTATAAATGGCTTACTAGAGTGTGCAACCAATGACTGTGTGGAATACAGCTGTGTCTGCACTTCCATGTTGAACATGAATTGGAAAGCCCACAATATTTAGAATTCAATTACAGAAAAGGAGAACAAAATAAGTAATAAAAGTATAGTGCAGAGCTGTTTTACTGAATGTAATTAAATAATTTATATTAATAAATATTAATATAATTAATTTTAATATAATGTCCCTTTAAATAAGAAATTGAACAAAGAAAATATTTGCTATTGTTTTTTACACATCTCACACAATATTGATTGCTTTAAAGGAGACATTTTTTCCTGCCAGTGTCTACATTAATTTTTCATATTATTGTATTCAGCTTTTGGAAAGTAGAAGGATGAATCAATCCTCTGTACAGGTTCTTTTGTATGTGCTAATAAATTATATCAAGAAGACAACAGTGGTATGAAGTGCAGATATGGCAGACTTCAAGCAATCAGCTGTAAATAATATGTGCTATTTGATAGAGATTTTCTTTGGGGATATTGCTAGAATATAGACTAAGCTGACCACTCATAAAAATGTTGGCTGATTTCTAAGTTAAAACCAGGGTCTACAGCAGAAAAACAGAATAAAAAACAGAATAAAAAAAGAAACAAACATGCCAGCCCACAGTATTTTTAAATTATTGTATTTATACTTACATTATTTCAGCTAAGTTAAAGGGACAGTCAAGTCCAAAAAAAACTTTCATTTCTTTCATGTAATTAGCATGAGCTAGTGACGTATGGGATATACATTCCTACCAGGAGGGGCAAAGTTTCCCAAACCTTAAAATGCCTATAAATACACCCCTCACCACACCCACAATTCAGTTTTACAAACTTTGCCTCCTATGGAGGTGGTGAAGTAAGTTTGTGCTAGATTCTACGTTGATATGCGCTCCGCAGCAGGTTGGATCCCGGTTTTCCTCTCAGCGTGCAGTGAATGTCAGAGGGATGTGAGGAGAGTATTGCCTATTTTGAATGCAGTGATCTCCTTCTACGGGGTCTATTTCATAGGTTCTCTGTTATCGGTCGTAGAGATTCATCTCTTACCTCCCTTTTCAGATCGACGATATACTCTTATTTATATACCATTACCTCTGCTGATTTTCGTTTCAGTACTGGTTTGGCTTTCTACAAACATGTAGATGAGTGTCCTGGGGTAAGTAAGTCTTATTTTCTGTGACACTCTAAGCTATGGTTGGGCACTTTTTTAATAAAGTTCTAAATATATGTATTCAAACATTTATTTGCCTTGACTCAGGATGTTCAACATTCCTTATTTTCAGACAGTCAGTTTCATATTTGGGATAATGCATTTGAATCAAATATTTTTCTTACCTTAAAGATTTGACTTTTTTCCCTGTGGGCTGTTAGGCTCGCGGGGGCTGAAAATGCTTCATTTTTTTTGCGTCATTTTTGGCGCTGACTTTTTTGGCGCAAAAAATCTTTTCTGTTTCCGGCGTCATACGTGTCGCCGGAAGTTGCGTCATTTTTGACGTTCTTTTGCGCCAAAAAATGTCGGCGTTCCGGACGTGGCGTCATTTTTGGCGCCAAAAGCATTTAGGCGCCAAATAATGTGGGCGTCTTATTTGGCGCTAAAAAAATATGGGCGTCGCGTTTTTCTCCACATTATTTAAGTCTCATTATTTATTGCTTCTGGTTGCTAGAAGCTTGTTCACTGGCATTTTTTCCCATTCCTGAAACTGTCATTTAAGGAATTTGATCAATTTTGCTTTATATGTTGTTTTTTCTCTTACATATTGCAAGATGTCTCACGTTGCATCTGAGTCAGAAGATACTTGAGGAAAATCGCTGTCTGGTGCTGGAACTACCAAAGCTAAGTGTATCTGCTGTAAACTTTTGGTAGCTATTCCTCCAGCTGTTGTTTGTATTAATTGTCATGACAAACTTGTTAATGCAGATAATATTTCCTTTAGTAATGTACCATTACCTGTTGCAGTTCCATCAGCATCTAATGTTCAGAATGTTCCTGATAACATAAGAGATTTTGTTTCTGAATCCATCAAGAAGGCTATGTCTGTTATTCCTCCTTCTAGTAAACATAAAAAATATTTTAAAACTTCTCTTTATACAGATGAATTTTTAAATCAACATCATCATTCTGATTCTAATGACTCTTCTGGTTCAGAGGATTCTGTCTCAGAGATTGATGCTGATAAATCTTCATATTTATTTAAAATGGAATTTATTCGTTCTTTACTTAAAGAAGTACTAATTGCTTTAGAAATTGAGGATTCTGGTCCTCTTGATACTAAATCTAAACGTTTAGATAAGGTCTTTAAATCTCCTGTGGTTATTCCAGAAGTTTTTCCTGTTCCTGGTGCTATTTCTGAAGTAATTTCCAGAGAATGGAATGATTTGGGTAATTCATTTACTCCTTCTAAACGTTTTAAGCAATTATATCCTGTGCCGTCTGACAGATTAGAATTTTGGGACAAAATCCCTAAAGTTGATGGGGCTATTTCTACCCTTGCTAAACGTACTACTATTCCTACGTCAGATGGTACTTCGTTTAAGGATCCTTTAGATAGGAAAATTGAATCCTTTCTAAGAAAAGCTTATCTGTGTTCAGGTAATCTTCTTAGACCTGCTATATCATTGGCTGATGTTGCTGCAGCTTCAACTTTTTGGTTGGAAACTTTAGCGCAACAAGTAACAGATCATGATTCTCATAATATTATTATTCTTCTTCAACATGCTAATAATTTTATCTGTGATGCCATTTTTGATATTATCAGAGTTGATGTCAGGTTTATGTCTCTAGCTATTTAAGCTATAAGAGCTTTATGGCTTAAAACTTGGAATGCTGATATGTCTTCTAAATCAACTCTACTTTCCATTTCTTTCCAGGGTAACAAATTATTTGGTTCTCAGTTGGATTCTATTATCTCAACTGTTACTGGTGGGAAAGGAACTTTTTTACCACAGGATAAAAAATCTAAGTGTAAAAACAGGGCTAATAATCGTTTTCGTTCCTTTCGTTTCAACAAAGAACAAAAGCCTGATCCTTCATCCTCAGGAGCAGTTTCAGTTTGGAAACCATCTCCAGTCTGGAATAAATCCAAGCCTTCTAGAAGAGCAAAGCCAGCTTCTAAGTCCACATGAAGGTGCGGCCCTCATTCCAGCTCAGCTGGTGGGGGGCAGGTTACGTTTTTTCAAAGAAATTTGGATCAATTCTGTTCACAATCTTTGGATTCAGAACATTGTTTCAGAAGGGTACAGAATTGGTTTCAAGATAAGACCTCCTGCAAAGAGATTTTTTCTTTCCCGTGTCCCAGTAAATCCAGTGAAAGCTCAAGCATTTCTGAAATGTGTTTCAGATCTAGAGTTGGCTGGAGTAATTATGCCAGTTCCAGTTCTGGAACAGGGGATGGGGTTTTATTCAAATCTCTTCATTGTACCAAAGAAGGAGAATTCCTTCAGACCAGTTCTGGATCTAAAAATATTGAATCGTTATGTAAGGATACCAACGTTCAAAATGGTAACTGTAAGGACTATCTTGCCTTTTGTTCAGCAAGGGCATTATATATCCACAATAGATTTACAGGATGCATATCTGCATATTCCGATTCATCCAGATCATTATCAGTTCCTGAGATTCTCTTTTCTGGACAAGCATTACCAGTTTGTGGCTCTGCCGTTTGGCCTAGCTACAGCTCCAAGAATTTTTACAAAGGTTCTCGGTGCCCTTCTGTCTGTAATCAGAGAACAGGGTATTGTGGTATTTCCTTATTTGGATGATATCTTGGTACTTGCTCAGTCTTTACATTTAGCAGAATCTCATACGAATCGACTTGTGTTGTTTCTTCAAGATCATGGTTGGAGGATCAATTCACTAAAAAGTTCATTGATTCCTCAGACAAGGGTAACCTTTCTGGGTTTCCAGATAGATTCAGTGTCCATGACTCTGTCTTTGACAGACAAGAGACGTCTAAAATTGATTTCAGCTTGTCGAAACCTTCAGTTACAATCATTCCCTTCGGTAGCCTTATGCATGGAAATTCTAGGTCTTATGACTGCTGCATCGGACGCGATCCCCTTTGCTCATTTTCACATGCGACCTCTTCAGCTCTGTATGCTGAATCAATGGTGCAGGGATTACACAAAGATATCTCAATTAATATCTTTAAAACCGATTGTACGACACTCTCTAACGTGGTGGACAGATCACCATCGTTTAATTCAGGGGGCTTCTTTTGTTCTTCCGACCTGGACTGTAATTTCAACAGATGCAAGTCTCACAGGTTGGGGAGCTGTGTGGGCATCTCTGACGGCACAAGGAGTTTGGGAATCTCAGGAGGTGAGATTACCAATCAATATTTTGAAACTCCGTGCAATTTTCAGAGCTCTTCAGTCTTGGCCTCTTCTGAAGAGAGAATCGTTCATTTGTTTTCAGACAGACAATGTCACAACTGTGGCATACATCAATCATCAAGGAGGGACTCACAGTCCTCTGGCTATGAAAGAAGTATCTCGAATTCTGGTTTGGGCGGAATCCAGCTCCTGTCTAATCTCTGCGGTTCATATCCCAGGTATAGACAATTGGGAAGCGGATTATCTCAGTCGCCAAACGTTGCATCCGGGCGAATGGTCTCTTCACCCAGAGGTATTTCTTCAGATTGTTCAAATGTGGGAGCTTCCAGAAATAGATCTGATGGCGTCTCATCTAAACAAGAAACTTCCCAGGTATCTGTCCAGATCCCGGGATCCTCAGGCGGAAGCAGTGGATGCATTATCACTTCCTTGGAAGTATCATCCTGCCTATATCTTTCCTCCTCTAGTTCTTCTTCCAAGAGTAATCTCCAAGATTCTGAAGGAATGCTCGTTTATTCTGCTGGTAGCTCCGGCATGGCCTCACAGGTTTTGGTATGCGGATCTTGTCCGGATGGCCTCTTGCCATCCGTGGACTCTTCCGCTAACACCAGACCTTCTGTCGCAAGGTCCTTTTTTCCATCAGGATCTCAAATCCTTAAATTTAAAGGTATGGAGATTGAACGCTTGATTCTTGGTCAAAGAGGTTTCTCTGACTCTGTGATTAATACTATGTTACAGGCTCGTAAATCTGTATCCAGAGAGATATATTATAGAGTCTGGAAGACTTATATTTCTTGGTGTCTTTCTCATCATTTTTCTTGGCATTCTTTTAGAATTCCGAGAATTTTACAGTTTCTTCAGGATGGTTTAGATAAAGGTTTATCCGCAAGTTCTTTGAAAGGACAAATCTCTGCTCTTTCTGTTCTTTTTCACAGAAAGATTGCTAATCTTCCTGATATTCATTGTTTTGTACAAGCTTTGGTTCGTATAAAACCTGTCATTAAGTCAATTTCTCCTCCTTGGAGTTTGAATTTGGTTCTGGGGGCTCTTCAAGCTCCTCCATTTGAACCTATGCATTCATTGGACATTAAATTACTTTCTTGGAAAGTTTTGTTCCTTTTGGCGATCTCTTCTGCCAGAAGAGTCTCTGAATTATCTGCTCTTTCTTGTGAGTCTCCTTTTCTGATTTTTCATCAGGATAAGGCGGTGTTGCGAACTTCTTTTGAATTTTTACCTAAGGTTGTGAATTCCAACAACATTAGTAGAGAAATTGTGGTTCCTTCATTATGTCCTAATCCTAAGAATTCTAAGGAGAAATTGTTGCATTCTTTGGATGTTGTTAGAGCTTTGAAATATTATGTTGAAGCTACTAAGTCTTTCCGAAAGACTTCTAGTCTATTTGTTATCTTTTCCGGTTCTAGAAAAGGCCAGAAAGCTTCTGCCATTTCTTTGGCATCTTGGTTGAAATCTTTAATTCATCATGCCTATGTCGAGTCGGGTAAAACTCCGCCTCAAAGGATTACAGCTCATTCTACTAGGTCGGTTTCTACTTCCTGGGCGTTTAGGAATGAAG
The DNA here is from genome assembly GCF_027579735.1 of Bombina bombina. Lineage (NCBI taxonomy): Eukaryota > Metazoa > Chordata > Amphibia > Anura > Bombinatoridae > Bombina > Bombina bombina. The sequence continues at coordinate 98,952,696 of NC_069499.1, forward strand.
CTTCGGTTGATCAGATTTGCAAAGCAGCAACTTGGTCCTCTTTGCATACTTTTACTAAATTCTACCATTTTGATGTATTTTCTTCTTCTGAAGCAGTTTTTGGTAGAAAAGTACTTCAGGCAGCGGTTTCAGTTTGAATCTTCTGTTTATGTTTTTCATTAAACTTTATTTCTCCAACATAGGTGTGTCCGGTCCACGGCGTCATCCTTACTTGTGGGATATTCTCTTCCCCAACAGGAAATGGCAAAGAGCCCAGCAAAGCTGGTCACATGATCCCTCCTAGGCTCCGCCTACCCCAGTCATTCTCTTTGCCGTTGTACAGGCAACATCTCCACGGAGATGGCTTAGAGTTTTTTAGTGTTTAACTGTAGTTTTTATTATTCATTTAAGAGTTTGTTATTTTGAAATAGTGCTGGTATGTACTATTTACTCAGAAACAGAAAAGTGATGAAGATTTCTGTTTGTATGAGGAAAATGATTTTAGCAACCGTCACTAAAATCCATGGCTGTTCCACACAGGACTGTTGAGAGCAATTAACTTCAGTTGGGGGAACAGTGAGCAGTCTCTTGCTGCTTGAGGTATGACACATTCTAACAAGACGATGTAATGCTGGAAGCTGTCATTTTCCCTATGGGATCCGGTAAGCCATGTTTATTACGATCGTAAATAAGGGCTTCACAAGGGCTTATTAAGACTGTAGACTTTTTCTGGGCTAAATCGATTCATTATTAAACACATATTTAGCCTTGAGGAATCATTTTATCTGGGTATTTTGATATAATAATATTGGCAGGCACTGTTTTAGACACCTTATTCTTTAGGGGCTTTCCCAAAGCATAGGCAGAGCCTCATTTTCGCGCCGGTGTTGCGCACTTGTTTTTGAGAGGCATGGCATGCAGTCGCATGTGAGAGGAGCTCTGATACTTAGAAAAGACTTTCTGAAGGCGTCATTTGGTATCGTATTCCCCTTTGGGCTTGGTTGGGTCTCAGCAAAGCAGATACCAGGGACTGTAAAGGGGTTAAAGTTCAAAACGGCTCCGGTTCCGTTATTTTAAGGGTTAAAGCTTCCAAATTTGGTGTGCAATACTTTTAAGGCTTTAAGACACTGTGGTGAAAATTTGGTGAATTTTGAACAATTCCTTCATGTTTTTTCGCAATTGCAGTAATAAAGTGTGTTCAGTTTAAAATTTAAAGTGACAGTAACGGTTTTATTTTAAAACGTTTTTTGTACTTTGTTATCAAGTTTATGCCTGTTTAACATGTCTGAACTACCAGATAGACTGTGTTCTGAATGTGGGGAAGCCAGAATTCCTATTCATTTAAATAAATGTGATTTATGTGACAATGACAATGATACCCAAGATGATTCCTCAAGTGAGGGGAGTAAGCATGGTACTGCATCATTCCCTCCTTCGTCTACACGAGTCTTGCCCACTCAGGAGGCCCCTAGTACATCTAGCGCGCCAATACTCCTTACTATGCAACAATTAACGGCTGTAATGGATAATTCTGTCAAAAACATTTTAGCCAAAATGAACACTTATCAGCGTAAGCGCGACTGCTCTGTTTTAGATACTGAAGAGCATGACGACGCTGATAATAATATTTCTGAAGGGCCCCTAACCCAGTCTGATGGGGCCAGGGAGGTTTTGTCTGAGGGAGAAATTACTGATTCAGGGAACATTTCTCAACAAGCTGAACCTGATGTGATTACATTTAAATTTAAGTTGGAACATCTCCGCATTCTGCTTAAGGAGGTATTATCCACTCTGGATGATTGTGACAAGTTGGTCATCCCAGAGAAACTATGTAAAATGGACAAGTTCCTAGAGGTGCCGGGGCTCCCAGAAGCTTTTCCTATACCCAAGCGGGTGGCGGACATTGTTAATAAAGAATGGGAAAGGCCCGGTATTCCTTTCGTCCCTCCCCCCATATTTAAAAAATTGTTTCCTATGGTCGACCCCAGAAAGGACTTATGGCAGACAGTCCCCAAGGTCGAGGGAGCGGTTTCCACTTTAAACAAACGCACCACTATACCCATAGAGGATAGTTGTGCTTTCAAAGATCCTATGGATAAAAAATTAGAAGGTTTGCTTAAAAAGATGTTTGTTCAGCAGGGTTACCTTCTACAACCAATTTCATGCATTGTCCCTGTCGCTACAGCCGCATGTTTCTGGTTCGATGAGCTGATAAAGGCGGTCGATAGTGATTCTCCTCCTTATGAGGAGATTATGGACAGAATCAATGCTCTCAAATTGGCTAATTCTTTCACCCCAGACGCCACTTTGCAATTGGCTAGGTTAGCGGCTAAGAATTCTGGGTTTGCTATTGTGGCGCGCAGAGCGTTTTGGTTGAAATCTTGGTCGGCTGATGCGTCTTCCAAGAACAAGCTACTTAACATTCCTTTCAAGGGGAAAACGCTGTTTGGCCCTGACTTGAAAGAGATTATCTCTGATATCACTGGGGGTAAGGGCCACGCCCTTCCTCAGGATCGGCCTTTCAAGGCAAAAAATAAACCTAATTTTCGTCCCTTTCGTAGAAACGGAGCAACCCAAAGTGCTACGTCCTCTAAGCAAGAGGGTAATACTTCTCAAGCCAAGCCAGCTTGGAGACCAATGCAAGGCTGGAACAAGGGAAAGCAGGCCAAGAAACCTGCCACTGCTACCAAGACAGCATGAAATGTTGGCCCCCGATCCGGGACCGGATCTGGTGGGGGGCAGACTCTCTCTCTTCGCTCAGGCTTGGGCAAGAGATGTTCTGGATCCTTGGGCGCTAGAAATAGTCTCCCAAGGTTATCTTCTGGAATTCAAGGGACTTCCCCCAAGGGGGAGGTTCCACAGGTCTCAGTTGTCTTCAGACCACATAAAAAGACAGGCATTCTTACATTGTGTAGAAGACCTGTTAAAAATGGGAGTGATTCATCCTGTTCCATTAAGAGAACAAGGGATGGGGTTCTACTCCAATCTGTTCATAGTTCCCAAAAAAGAGGGAACGTTCAGACCAATCTTAGATCTCAAGATCTTAAACAAGTTTCTCAAGGTTCCATCGTTCAAGATGGAAACCATTCGAACTATTCTTCCTTCCATCCAGGAAGGTCAATTCATGACCACGGTGGATTTAAAGGATGCATATCTACATATTCCTATCCACAAGGAACATCATCGGTTCCTAAGGTTCGCATTCCTGGACAAGCATTACCAGTTCGTGGCGCTTCCTTTCGGATTAGCCACTGCTCCAAGGATTTTCACAAAGGTACTAGGGTCCCTTCTAGCTGTGCTAAGACCAAGGGGCATTTCTGTAGTACCTTACTTGGACGACATTCTGATTCAAGCGTCGTCCCTTCCTCAAGCAAAGGCTCACACGGACATTGTCCTGGCCTTTCTCAGATCTCACGGATGGAAAGTGAACGGGGAAAAGAGTTCTCTATCTCCGTCAACAAGGGTTCCCTTCTTGGGAACAATAATAGACTCCTTAGAAATGAGGATTTTTCTGACAGAGGCCAGAAAAACAAAACTTCTAGACTCTTGTCGGATACTTCATTCCGTTCCTCTTCCTTCCATAGCTCAGTGCATGGAAGTGATCGGGTTGATGGTAGCGGCAATGGACATAGTTCCTTTTGCGCGCATTCATCTAAGACCATTACAACTGTGCATGCTCAGTCAGTGGAATGGGGACTATACAGACTTGTCTCCGATGATACAAGTAAATCAGAGGACCAGAGACTCACTCCGTTGGTGGCTGTCCCTGGACAACCTGTCACAAGGGATGACATTCCGCAGACCAGAGTGGGTCATTGTCACGACCGACGCCAGTCTGATGGGCTGGGGCGCGGTCTGGGGATCCCTGAAAGCTCAGGGTCTTTGGTCTCGGGAAGAATCTCTTCTACCGATAAATATTCTGGAACTGAGAGCGATATTCAATGCTCTCAAGGCTTGGCCTCAGCTAGCGAGGGCCAAGTTCATACGGTTTCAATCAGACAACATGACAACTGTTGCGTACATCAACCATCAGGGGGGAACAAGGAGTTCCCTAGCGATGGAAGAAGTGACCAAAATCATTCTATGGGCGGAGTTTCACTCCTGCCACCTGTCTGCTATCCACATCCCAGGAGTGGAAAATTGGGAAGCGGATTTTCTGAGTCGTCAGACATTACATCCGGGGGAGTGGGAACTCCATCCGGAAATCTTTGCCCAAGTCACTCAGCTGTGGGGCATTCCAGACATGGATCTGATGGCCTCTCGTCAGAACTTCAAAGTTCCTTGCTACGGGTCCAGATCCAGGGATCCCAAGGCGGCTCTAGTGGATGCACTAGTAGCACCTTGGACCTTCAAACTAGCTTATGTGTTCCCGCCGTTTCCTCTCATCCCCAGGCTGGTAGCCAGGATCAATCAGGAGAGGGCGTCGGTGATCTTGATAGCTCCTGCGTGGCCACGCAGGACTTGGTATGCAGATCTGGTGAATATGTCATCGGCTCCACCTTGGAAGCTACCTTTGAGACGAGACCTGCTTGTTCAGGGTCCGTTCGAACATCCGAATCTGGTTTCACTCCAGCTGACTGCTTGGAGATTGAACGCTTGATCTTATCGAAGCGAGGGTTCTCAGATTCTGTTATCGATACTCTTGTTCAGGCCAGAAAGCCTGTAACTAGAAAGATTTACCACAAAATTTGGAAAAAATATATCTGTTGGTGTGAATCTAAAGGATTCCCTTGGGACAAGGTTAAGATTCCTAAGATTTTATCCTTCCTTCAAGAAGGATTGGAAAAAGGATTATCTGCAAGTTCCCTGAAGGGACAGATTTCTGCCTTGTCTGTGTTACTTCACAAAAAGCTGGCAGCTGTGCCAGATGTTCAAGCTTTTGTTCAGGCTCTGGTTAGAATTAAGCCTGTTTACAAACCTTTGACTCCTCCTTGGAGTCTCAATTTAGTTCTTTCAGTTCTTCAGGGGGTTCCGTTTGAACCCTTACATTCCGTTGATATTAAGTTATTATCTTGGAAAGTTTTGTTTTTAGTTGCAATTTCTTCTGCTAGAAGAGTTTCAGAATTATCTGCTCTGCAGTGTTCTCCTCCTTATCTGGTGTTCCATGCAGATAAGGTGGTTTTACGTACTAAACCTGGTTTTCTTCCAAAAGTTGTTTCTAACAAAAACATTAACCAGGAGATTATCGTACCTTCTCTGTGTCCGAAACCAGTTTCAAAGAAGGAACGTTTGTTGCACAATTTGGATGTTGTTCGCGCTCTAAAATTCTATTTAGATGCTACAAAGGATTTTAGACAAACATCTTCCTTGTTTGTTGTTTATTCCGGTAAAAGGAGAGGTCAAAAAGCAACTTCTACCTCTCTCTCTTTTTGGATTAAAAGCATCATCAGATTGGCTTACGAGACTGCCGGACGGCAGCCTCCCGAAAGAATCACAGCTCATTCCACTAGGGCTGTGGCTTCCACATGGGCCTTTAAGAACGAGGCTTCTGTTGATCAGATATGTAGGGCAGCGACTTGGTCTTCACTGCACACTTTTACCAAATTTTACAAGTTTGATACTTTTGCTTCTTCTGAGGCTATTTTTGGGAGAAAGGTTTTGCAAGCCGTGGTGCCTTCCATTTAGGTGACCTGATTTGCTCCCTCCCTTCATCCGTGTCCTAAAGCTTTGGTATTGGTTCCCACAAGTAAGGATGACGCCGTGGACCGGACACACCTATGTTGGAGAAAACAGAATTTATGTTTACCTGATAAATTACTTTCTCCAACGGTGTGTCCGGTCCACGGCCCGCCCTGGTTTTTTTAATCAGGTCTGATATTTTATTTTCTTTAACTACAGTCACCACGGTACCATATGGTTTCTCCTATGCAAATATTCCTCCTTAACGTCGGTCGAATGACTGGGGTAGGCGGAGCCTAGGAGGGATCATGTGACCAGCTTTGCTGGGCTCTTTGCCATTTCCTGTTGGGGAAGAGAATATCCCACAAGTAAGGATGACGCCGTGGACCGGACACACCGTTGGAGAAAGTAATTTATCAGGTAAACATAAATTCTGTTTTTGGGTGTGGATTATTTTCAGCAGGAATTGGCTGTCTTTATTTTATCCCTCCCTCTCTAGTGACTCTTGCGTGGAAAGATCCACATCTTGGGTAGTCATTATCCCATACGTCACTAGCTCATGGACTCTTGCTAATTACATGAAAGAAAACATAATTTATGTAAGAACTTACCTGATAAATTCATTTCTTTCATATTAGCAAGAGTCCATGAGGCCCGCCCTTTTTTGTGGTGGTTATGATTTTTTTTTGTATAAAGCACAATTATTCCAATTCCTTATTTTATATGCTTTCGCACTTTTTTCTTATCACCCCACTTCTTGGCTATTCGTTAAACTGAATTGTGGGTGTGGTGAGGGGTGTATTTATAGGCATTTTAAGGTTTGGGAAACTTTGCCCCTCCTGGTAGGAATGTATATCCCATACGTCACTAGCTCATGGACTCTTGCTAATATGAAAGAAATTAATTTATCAGGTAAGTTCTTACATAAATTATGTTTTTTCAAATAGGACATGTAATTTTAAACAACTTTCCAATTTACTTTTATCAACAATTTTGCTTTGTTCTCTTGGTATTCTAGTTGAAAGCAAACCTAGGAAGGCTCATATGATAATTTCTAAGCCCTTGAAGGCCGCCTCTTTTTTATTTGCTTTTCACAGCAGGGGAGAGCTAGCTCATGTAGGCCATATAGATAGCATTGTGATAACGCCCGTGGCTAGTGGCAGACACTGCACTAATTGGCTAAAATGCAAGTCAATAGATAACAACTAAAAGTCATGTGATTAGGGGCGGTCATAAAATGCTTAGACACAAGTTAGTCACAGAAGTAAAAAGTGTATTAATATAACAGTGTTGGTTATGCAAAACTGGGGAATGGGTAATAAAGGGATTATCTATCTTTTTAAACAAAAAAAATTCTGGTGTTGACTGTCCCTTTAATATTGGGATAGACTTGTGTGGATAAAATAAGATTATTCAGTGTAGTTTTGATTATTTTCTCTAAAACATATTGTTTCCAATCCCTCGATGCTCCCAATTACTTGAGTAAAGTTTTGGTTCTCATTAAGCCACTGTGTCACATCTATGCTGACATATTTTGTGATCCCCTTTGACAATACACATACAGTAATCTCTAGCTGTGCTCATTTTAAGTACAAGTAATATTCCTGAGATATACAGGACACATACATGGTAGGTAATTTGTTGGTGCCTATAAATAACTCTGTATCAACGTGAGATCTAGTCACAGATGAAAAAGATAACACTAACACTCATTTGCCAAGCACCTGAGAGAGTAATAAAACTTGTAAGTTTTAATAAAGTAAAACTTAAAACAGAAAAATTATCCAACAAGGGATTGAGTCCTCTGAAACCCACTCTTCATAGCTACAGTTGTACAACAATGTTCCAGAACTATCTCCATCAGTCATGAACTATCATAATTAAACCAGCTCAAATAGTGTGGCAGTTCCCAAGTAATAGTGACAGTTTTTACTTTCTATGCAAGTCACTATAACAAAACACTAGCAGTATCCTGACTCTGTAGTTGAATATGTAACGCTGCTCACCAAACCCAGACTCCCTCTTATGGCCAAACTGGAGAACATCACCAGTGAGAGACAGGTGAGTCAAAATGGCGGCTAAGATAAAAAGCAGCAAATAAACAAACAAAATCAGGGTGAAACTCTGACAGTAGTATGTGACATCTCGTAACACTACAGCTGACCCCTCTCTATTTCTGTAAAATGGCTTTAGCTGTTGTGTTACTATCCCCCACTGCAATTAGACCTAACTGTGCTGATCTTGACCATCATTGAAATTAACGCTAACTGCGCTGGCCTTTTCTCCCCATGGCTATTAACCCTAACCTTACTGACTCATACCCAAGCTATAATCAGTGACTCACACATAGGGAACTTTCACTAAATAATAGTGGTGCAATTATAATCAAGTCACTAAAATGCAGATGCAATAGAAAACCTGGTGCTGCTACAATTTTGTTTCGAAGCTGCTCCATTATATTGATTTGCACAGAATCAAACCAAAAATGCAAGTACTTTTTCTACTAATTTAGATTGTTTTCACTAATATTTAATTTAAATGGTAAGTAAGCAGATTCCTGATGAGTAGCAGACCATTCTGAATACAAGCTTAACATATATGTATATAATATGAGCTCTTTCATTGGTCATAATCAGAGGTACTCATTGGAATATGTATTAGTCAACAGTCTTGAGCTTAAGGTTCCTCATGGTTGCAACTCTTTAAAATTGGCTATTCATGACTTGATACATGTTCATATTATTACTTCAACTACTATTTGCTTACTGGGAAATTGAAATAACTTGGTTATTTTCTGTACTGCACAGAGCTACTAACAGACCTGTGTGCAGACTCCCTAAAAGGAATCACTTAAACAGTTAATTAGAAAATATCACATGAACATTTCTATATAAAAAATAAGATACTTTGCCTCAAATTCTCCTCAGTAGCCACATCCTATTGTAAAGGGACTTTAAGTATCCAATAAGGATGTTTGCCATGGGACTTACAAGGCAGTGTGCATTTGGCATGTGCAGAAACAGTTACTTTATTACCCTCCTCCAGTTTAAAGGAAGTTTACTAAAAAATCTCATGAGATCACAGTGAAATCCTACAAGATCACAGTAAATCAAATTGTGCACTCAGCACTGCTGATGCTGATTTGCTGTTGTTTTTTCACCATGCAGAAAAGAGTAAAACAATTAGCTGAAGGATAACTGATCACAGAGCACTTACCCTGGTGAGCTGAAAAAGTTTAGATTAAAAATATCTTCCTTTATTTTTTACATAGTGATATTTTCTACACAATCTACTTAGTAGAGGGGTTCAACTTCTTTTTTTAATTTTTTTGTCTGACACTGCTACAATCACTAAACCAGCTGTTTAATGAAGTCCCTTGGTCTTCTGAAATATTAAGCAAGTTCAGGTTTTGGATTATTCACATTTCTACAAACATCAAGGAAATGGTCCTCTGCTTTGGCATCATTTGTGAAGTAACATGGTAGTCTTGTCGATATTAGTAAAGGATGATTCTGTTTTATGAAGCATATTATTACTTTGAATGTAAGACAAAGATTTAGATTTATAAAGAACAATAGCCCTGTCAACAAAAAGTTTCACAAAGTTTTAGTAAAAGATTGTTGAAATGTCAGTTCGAGATAGATTTCTTTCCTAAATCCAATACATCTAAGATAAATTCAAAAGCATGTGAAAATCACTCAGGTATTAATGGGCTGCCTAGAAATTTTGCAAAATGCATATCTGCTGATTGGTGGCTGCACATATTAGCCTCTTGTCATTGGTTAACCAAATGTGTTAAAGGACCAGTAAATACAGTGGCTTTACATAATCAACAAATGCATGATAAAAAGACAATGCAATAGGACTTAGTCTGAACTTCAAATGAGTAGTAGATTTTTTTTCTGACAAATTTCAGTTATGTCTATTTCCACTCCCCCTGTACCATGTGACAGCCATCAGCCAATCACAAATACATTTACATATATTCTGTGAATTCTTGCACATGCTCAGTAGGAGCTGATGACTCAAAAAGTGTAAATAAGGGAAGATATTTTGTTAATGGAAGTAAATTGGAAAGTTGTTTAAAATGGTGTGCTCCATCTAAATTATAAAAGTTTAATTTTGACTTTAGTGTCCCTTTCAGCTATCTTCCAGTAGTGCATTGCTGCTTCTGAGCCTATTTATGTTTACTCTTCAATGAAAAATATCAAGAGAACAGAGAAAATGTAATAACAGAAATAAAAAGTGGCTCCTGGAGGCTGCAGAGCTGGACGGAGGGAGCTTTGACCGGGGGAGGAAAGAGGCCCCCCCTTCTCCCTCTTCTCTTGGTGGTATTGGGAGGTGGTGAGGCGGCAGGAGGAGCTTAATGGGAGTCTTTAAAGGTGCGGGCTGAGCGGGAAAATCAGCACAATATTTTGGTAGAAAGGAAGTGAAGCATCTCCCTCCCACCCGTCCCTATTTCTGTGAGGATCCGTGTTTTTGTGTTTTTTCTTATTTCAGGTTTCTGTCGCAGTCGGAAGGCGGGGGTGCTAGCCCTTAAATTACAGAGAAATTATGGCCAATGGTTGGTGTGGTGGTAGTTTGCATTCCCATTGGGGAATTCAAGGTGGGGGTTTCTAAGGGCAAGGGGTTCCTTAGAAAGTTAGATATGGAAGATCGCTGACGGGTCCAACCATTTGCACGGTTGGGTCCAGTAAAACAAAGATTTACGGCCATAGTTAAATTAAGAAAATAGGAGGGACTAGCACCGCTGTGGTTTAAGGTGTAATATGTTTACAATTCTTTGCACTGTTATTTATTAAGTTATTAAAGTTTTACTAAGTTATTTATTAATAAAGGGGCTGCGGCCATTTTTTGCACCAAAGCTAAGTCTGTTGTCTGTTATTTATGAGGGGTTTTAGTTGGAAGGATTGGTATTGGAGTGTGTTGATGTTTAAGGGCCGGAGATTTGACGACATAAAAGAACAAGGAAAACTGCATGCTTTATCTAAATCATGAAAGTTTCATTTTTATTGTACTGCTTTCATTTTATATTAAAGGGATATGAAACCCAATTTTTTTCTTGTATGATTCAGATAGCGCATGCTATTTTAAGCAGCTTTCTAATTTACTCATATTAACAATTGTTCTTCCTTCTCTTGTTATCGTTATTTGATAAGCAGGAATGTAAGATTAGGAGCCAGCCCATTTTTGGTTCAGCACCTGGGTAGCGCTTGCTGATTGGTGGCTAAATGTAGCCACCAATCAGCAAGCGCTACCTAGTTGCTGAACCAAAAATAGCCCAGCTACTAAGCTTAGCCACCAATCAGCAAGCGCTACCCAGGTGCTGAACTAAAAATGGGCCAGCTCCTAAGTTTAAATTACTGCTTTTTCAAATAAAGATACAAAGAGAACAAATAAAATTTGATAATAAGAGCAAATAAGAAAGTTGCTTAAATTGCATGCTGTATCTGAATCACAGAAGAACAAAACTGAATTTCATATCCCTTTAAAACAAAACTTATATTTCTGAATTAAATTAGCATTAGACAATTATGATGTTGTTGTCTCACAGATTTTTTAAAAATTAAAGGGCCATAATACCCAAATGTTTAAACACTTGAAAGTGATGCAGCATAGCTGTAAAAAGCTGACTATAAAATATCACCTGAACCTCTCTATGTAAAAAAGAAAGATATTTTACCTCAAAAGTTCCTCAGTAGCCACCTCCCATATTAAAGGATTTCTAAGCAGCATTTTAGTGTGTCTGTCTTAGGACAGCTTAGGGGGTGAGCCTCGTGAACTCTCATATTATTTCACCAATCAGGTAAAGGAAGTTTACTATGAAATCTCATGAGAGTTAAGTCAAATCTCATGAGATCACAGTAAGAGTTCATGACCTCAGCACTGCTGATGCTGATTGGCTGCTGTTCATTTCTTCATTTTTTTTTTATTTTTACCTGCAGCTGGGAGCAGGTGAAGTATAACTTTTTACACAGAACTTAATCTGCTGGGCTGAGGAGATTGTGAGGTAAAATATCTTCCTTTTTTACATAAAGATGCTCAGGTGATATTTTCCTGTTAGCTTTTTACAGTTATACTGCATCAGTTTCAAGTGATTTAGCATATGAGTATAATGTCCCTTTAAGTTGATAAAAAATGCAACTTAAGCCACTATTTTTTGCATGCAATCTCATTAAATTAACCCGAAATCCTTCCTCATTAAATACTGTATGAAAATAGCATAGCTCAGTATAATAAGTACGGCACTTACTTTTGTGTTTGCTGCTCTTTTGATTAATAGTTTATTTGCAACCAATTAAGACCTAATCTTGCCTTAAGGTAAGTTTAAGCTCTTTGTAATTTTCAATACCTTTTATATGAAATATTCTCAGTGTACACTAGGGCCGGAAACACAAGACTGTGCAAAACATTATAAACCCCAGTTGTAACATTATGTATTTAGGGCATTTTAAGTAATGAATCTGTTTTTTCTTGCACACCTATTCCATTAAAGTACTTTGCAAAAAAATAAAAAATAATGGTTAAAAAACTCGGAAAAGTACATCCTGAGAAATCTGTTTTACAAAGGATTGTCATAACTAGTAAAAACAGAATTTATGTTTACCTGATAAATTACTTTCTCCAACGGTGTGTCCGGTCCACGGCGTCATCCTTACTTGTGGGATATTCTCCTCCCCAACAGGAAATGGCAAAGAGCCCAGCAAAGCTGGTCACATGATCCCTCCTAGGCTCCGCCTACCCCAGTCATTCGACCAACGTTAAGGAGGAATATTTGCATAGGAGAAACCATATGATACCGTGGTGACTGTAGTTAAAGAAAATAAAATATCAGACCTGATTAAAAAACCAGGGCGGGCCGTGGACCGGACACACCGTTGGAGAAAGTAATTTATCAGGTAAACATAAATTCTGTTTTCTCCAACATAGGTGTGTCCGGTCCACGGCGTCATCCTTACTTGTGGGAACCAATACCAAAGCTTTAGGACACGGATGAAGGGAGGGAGCAAATCAGGTCACCTAAATGGAAGGCACCACGGCTTGCAAAACCTTTCTCCCAAAAATAGCCTCAGAAGAAGCAAAAGTATCAAACTTGTAAAATTTGGTAAAAGTGTGCAGTGAAGACCAAGTCGCTGCCCTACATATCTGATCAACAGAAGCCTCGTTCTTGAAGGCCCATGTGGAAGCCACAGCCCTAGTGGAATGAGCTGTGATTCTTTCGGGAGGCTGCCGTCCGGCAGTCTCGTAAGCCAATCTGATGATGCTTTTAATCCAAAAAGAGAGAGAGGTAGAAGTTGCTTTTTGACCTCTCCTTTTACCTGAATAAACAACAAACAAGGAAGATGTTTGTCTAAAATCCTTTGTAGCATCTAAATAGAATTTTAGAGCGCGAACAACATCCAAATTGTGCAACAAACGTTCCTTCTTCGAAACTGGTTTCGGACACAGAGAAGGTACGATAATCTCCTGGTTAATGTTTTTGTTAGAAACAACTTTTGGAAGAAAACCAGGTTTAGTACGTAAAACCACCTTATCTGCATGGAACACCAGATAAGGAGGAGAACACTGCAGAGCAGATATTTCTGAAACTCTTCGAGCAGAAGAAATTGCAACCAAAAACAAAACTTTCCAAGATAATAACTTAATATCAACGGAATGTAAGGGTTCAAACGGAACCCCCTGAAGAACTGAAAGAACTAAGTTGAGACTCCAAGGAGGAGTCAAAGGTTTGTAAACAGGCTTGATTCTGACCAGAGCCTGAACAAAGGCTTGAACATCTGGCACAGCTGCCAGCTTTTTGTGAAGTAACACAGACAAGGCAGAAATCTGTCCCTTCAGGGAACTTGCAGATAATCCTTTTTCCAATCCTTCTTGAAGGAAGGATAGAATCTTAGGAATCTTAACCTTGTCCCAAGGGAATCCTTTAGATTCACACCAACAGATATATTTTTTCCAAATTTTGTGGTAAATCTTTCTAGTTACAGGCTTTCTGGCCTGAACAAGAGTATCGATAACAGAATCTGAGAACCCTCGCTTCGATAAGATCAAGCGTTCAATCTCCAAGCAGTCAGCTGGAGTGAGACCAGATTCGGATGTTCGAACGGACCCTGAACAAGAAGGTCTCGTCTCAAAGGTAGCTTCCATGGTGGAGCCGATGACATATTCACCAGATCTGCATACCAAGTCCTGCGTGGCCACGCAGGAGCTATCAAGATCACCGACGCCCTCTCCTGATTGATCCTGGCTACCAGCCTGGGGATGAGAGGAAACGGCGGGAACACATAAGCTAGTTTGAAGGTCCAAGGTGCTACTAGTGCATCCACTAGAGCCGCCTTGGGATCCCTGGATCTGGACCCGTAGCAAGGAACTTTGAAGTTCTGACGAGAGGCCATCAGATCCATGTCTGGAATGCCCCACAGTTGAGTGACTTGGGCAAAGATTTCCGGATGGAGTTCCCACTCCCCCGGATGCAATGTCTGACGACTCAGAAAATCCGCTTCCCAATTTTCCACTCCTGGGATGTGGATAGCAGACAGGTGGCAGGAGTGAGACTCCGCCCATAGAATGATTTTGGTCACTTCTTCCATCGCTAGGGAACTCCTTGTTCCCCCCTGATGGTTGATGTACGCAACAGTTGTCATGTTGTCTGATTGAAACCGTATGAACTTGGCCCTCGCTAGCTGAGGCCAAGCTTTGAGAGCATTGAATATCGCTCTCAGTTCCAGAATATTTATCGGTAGAAGAGATTCTTCCCGAGACCAAAGACCCTGAGCTTTCAGGGATCCCCAGACCGCGCCCCAGCCCATCAGACTGGCGTCGGTCGTGACAATGACCCACTCTGGTCTGCGGAAGGACATCCCTTGTGACAGGTTGTCCAGGGACAGCCACCAACGGAGTGAGTCTCTGGTCCTCTGATTTACTTGTATCTTCGGAGACAAGTCTGTATAGTCCCCATTCCACTGACTGAGCATGCACAGTTGTAATGGTCTTAGATGAATGCGCGCAAAAGGAACTATGTCCATTGCCGCTACCATCAAACCTATCACTTCCATGCACTGTGCTATGGAAGGAAGAGGAACGGAATGAAGTATCCGACAAGAGTCTAGAAGTTTTGTTTTTCTGGCTTCTGTCAGAAAAATCCTCATTTCTAAGGAGTCTATTATTGTTCCCAAGAAGGGAACCCTTGTTGACGGAGATAGAGAACTCTTTTCCACGTTCACTTTCCATCCGTGAGATCTGAGAAAGGCCAGGACAATGTCCGTGTGAGCCTTTGCTTGAGGAAGGGACGACGCTTGAATCAGAATGTCGTCCAAGTAAGGTACTACGGCAATGCCCCTTGGTCTTAGCACAGCTAGAAGGGACCCTAGTACCTTTGTGAAAATCCTTGGAGCAGTGGCTAATCCGAAAGGAAGCGCCACGAACTGGTAATGCTTGACCAGGAATGCGAACCTTAGGAACCGATGATGTTCCTTGTGGATAGGAATATGTAGATACGCATCCTTTAAATCCACCGTGGTCATGAATTGACCTTCCTGGATGGAAGGAAGAATAGTTCGAATGGTTTCCATCTTGAACGATGGAACCTTGAGAAACTTGTTTAAGATCTTGAGATCTAAGATTGGTCTGAACGTTCCCTCTTTTTTGGGAACTATGAACAGATTGGAGTAGAACCCCATCCCTTGTTCTCCTAATGGAACAGGATGAATCACTCCCATTTTTAACAGGTCTTCTACACAATGTAAGAATGCCTGTCTTTTTATGTGGTCTGAAGACAACTGAGACCTGTGGAACCTCCCCCTTGGGGGAAGCCCCTTGAACTCCAGAAAATAACCTTGGGAGACTATTTCTAGCGCCCAAGGATCCAGAACATCTCTTGCCCAAGCCTGAGCGAAGAGAGAGAGTCTGCCCCCCACCAGATCCGGTCCCGGATCGGGGGCCAACATTTCATGCTGTCTTGGTAGCAGTGGCAGGTTTCTTGGCCTGCTTTCCCTTGTTCCAGCCTTGCATTGGTCTCCAAGCTGGCTTGGCTTGAGAAGTATTACCCTCTTGCTTAGAGGACGTAGCACTTTGGGCTGGTCCGTTTCTACGAAAGGGACGAAAATTAGGTTTATTTTTGGCCTTGAAAGGCCGATCCTGAGGAAGGGCGTGGCCCTTACCCCCAGTGATATCAGAGATAATCTCTTTCAAGTCAGGGCCAAACAGCGTTTTCCCCTTGAAAGGAATGTTAAGTAGCTTGTTCTTGGAAGACGCATCAGCTGCCCAAGATTTCAACCAAAGCGCTCTGCGCGCCACAATAGCAAACCCAGAATTCTTAGCCGCTAACCTAGCCAATTGCAAAGTGGCGTCTAAGGTGAAAGAATTAGCCAATTTGAGAGCATTGATTCTGTCCATAATCTCCTCATAAGGAGGAGAATCACTATCGACCGCCTTTACCAGCTCATCGAACCAGAAACACGCGGCTGTAGCGACAGGGACAATGCATGAAATTGGTTGTAGAAGGTAACCCTGCTGAACAAACATCTTTTTAAGCAAACCTTCTAATTTTTTATCCATAGGATCTTTGAAAGCACAACTATCTTCTATGGGTATAGTGGTGCGTTTGTTTAAGGTGGAAACCGCTCCCTCGACCTTGGGGACTGTCTGCCATAAGTCCTTTCTGGGGTCGACCATAGGAAACAATTTTTTAAATATGGGGGGAGGGACGAAAGGAATACCGGGCCTTTCCCATTCTTTATTTACAATGTCCGCCACCCGCTTGGGTATAGGAAAAGCTTCTGGGAGCCCCGGGACCTCTAGGAACTTGTCCATTTTACATAGTTTCTCTGGGATGACCAACTTGTCACAATCATCCAGAGTGGATAATACCTCCTTAAGCAGAATGCGGAGATGTTCCAACTTAAATTTAAACGTAATCACATCAGGTTCAGCTTGTTGAGAAATGTTCCCTGAATCAGTAATTTCTCCCTCAAACAAAACCTCCCTGGCCCCATCAGATTGGTTTAGGGGCCCTTCAGAACCATTATTATCAGCGTCGTCATGCTCTTCAGTATCTAAAACAGAGCAGTCGCGCTTACGCTGATAAGTGTTCATTTTGGCTAAAATGTTTTTGACAGAATTATCCATTACAGCCGTTAATTGTTGCATAGTAAGGAGTATTGGCGCGCTAGATGTACTAGGGGCCTCCTGAGTGGGCAAGACTCGTGTAGACGAAGGAGGGAATGATGCAGTACCATGCTTACTCCCCTCACTTGAGGAATCATCTTGGGCATCATTGTCATTGTCACATAAATCACATTTATTTAAATGAGAAGGAACTCTGGCTTCCCCACATTCAGAACACAGTCTATCTGGTAGTTCAGACATGTTAAACAGGCATAAACTTGATAACAAAGTACAAAAAACGTTTTAAAATAAAACCGTTACTGTCACTTTAAATTTTAAACTGAACACACTTTATTACTGCAATTGCGAAAAAATATGAAGGAATTGTTCAAAATTCACCAAAATTTCACCACAGTGTCTTAAAGCCTTAAAAGTATTGCACACCAAATTTGGAAGCTTTAACCCTTAAAATAACGGAACCGGAGCCGTTTTTAACTTGAACCCCTTTACAGTCCCTGGTATCTGCTTTGCTGAGACCCAACCAAACCCAAAGGGGAATACGATACCAAATGACGCCTTCAGAAAGTCTTTTCTAGGTATCAGAGCTCCTCACACATGCGACTGCATGTCATGCCTCTCAAAAACAAGTGCGCAACACCGGCGCGAAAATGAGGCTCTGCCTATGATTTGGGAAAGCCCCTAAAGAATAAGGTGTCTAAAACAGTGCCTGCCGATATAATCTTATCAAAATACCCAGATTAAATGATTCCTCAAGGCTAAATATGTGTTAATAATGAATCGATTTAGCCCAGAAAAAGTCTACAGTCTTAATAAGCCCTTGTGAAGCCCTTATTTACTATCTTAATAAACATGGCTTACCGGATCCCATAGGGAAAATGACAGCTTCCAGCATTACATCGTCTTGTTAGAATGTGTCATACCTCAAGCAGCAAGAGACTGCTCACTGTTCCCCCAACTGAAGTTAATTGCTCTCAACAGTCCTGTGTGGAACAGCCATGGATTTTAGTAACGGTTGCTAAAATCATTTTCCTCATACAAACAGAAATCTTCATCTCTTTTCTGTTTCTGAGTAAATAGTACATACCAGCACTATTTTAAAATAACAAACTCTTGATTGAATAATAAAAACTACAGTTAAACACTAAAAAACTCTAAGCCATCTCCGTGGAGATGTTGCCTGTACAACGGCAAAGAGAATGACTGGGGTAGGCGGAGCCTAGGAGGGATCATGTGACCAGCTTTGCTGGGCTCTTTGCCATTTCCTGTTGGGGAGGAGAATATCCCACAAGTAAGGATGACGCCGTGGACCGGACACACCTATGTTGGAGAAACGGCTCTATACCCTTTTGGAGCAGCTAATATTTGAATTTGTTTTCAAAGTGTATAAAAATGACAGCTTCAGATTCTTTCCCAAGACGGCTTAGAAAATGTGTCGTTTACAGGTCTGTAAATTTGTATGCAGTAAGCAATTCTCTAGAATATATGGAATAACAAATAGAAAGAAGCAAACAGTGAATTTAATGACTTGTGCTGAGCTTGAAAAGTACAGTGATCATTATCTGATCGTGTAGCAAGAATCTTACAGTAAATTTCACACACAACACCTTGTATACTGCTAGAATGTGAGTTGTCTGAGTCATCAATTGCACAAACTATCTATAACTTCCTAAAGTGTCATGTGCCTAGCTGTGTACAAGAAAATAATCTTAGCAAACTTACAACCACGCTGTATTATTTGGAGTAAAAAAAAATATTGCAAATGTATTTCCTTTCTAATTAATGTCTGACTATTGTTAACTTTTTTTTTTTTAACTCTATAATTTAGATATTACATTTCCAGACCAGGCTGCAATCCCAATATACCTTATCAACTCACAATTTCTTATATAAATATATTATGATTATTATTAAAGGGACAGTCTAGTCCAAAAAAAACTTTCATGATTCAGATAGGGCATGTAATTTTAAACAATTTTCCAATTTACTTTTATCACCAATTTTTCTTTGTTCTCTTGGTATTCTTAGTTGAAAGCTTAACTTAGGAGGTTCATATGCTAATTTCTTAGACCTTGAAGGCCGCCTCTTAAGAATGCATTTTAACAGTTTTTTCACCACTAGAGGGTGTTAGTTCATGTTTTTCATATAGATAACACTGTGCTCGTGCACGTGAAGTTACCTGGGAGCCATCACTGATTGGCTAAACTGTAAGTCTGTCAAAAGAACAAATAAAGGAGCAGTCTGCAGAGGCTTAGATACAAGATAATCACAGAGGTAAAAAATATATAAATATAACTGTGTTGGTTATGCAAAACTAGGGAATGGGTAAACAAGGGATTATCTATCTTTTAAAACAATAACAATTTTGGTGTAGACTGTCCCTTTAAAGGGATACTAAACCCAAATGTTTTCTTTCATGATTCAGAATGTAATTTTAAGCAACTTTCTAATTTACTCCTATTATCATTTTTTTTGTTCTCTTGCTATCTTTATTTGAAAAAGAAGGCATCTAAGCTAAGACAGACAATTTTGTTCAGAACCCAAGACAGCACTTGCTTATCATTTAGCTAGCACAACCCAGGGCATGAACCAAAAATGGGCCGGCTTCTAAACTTACATTCTTGCTTTTCAAATAATGATAGCAAAAGAATGAAGAAAAAATGATAATAGGAGTAAATAAGAAAGTTGCTTAAAATTGCATGCTCTATCTGAATCATGAAAGAAAAAATTTGGGTTCAGTGTCCCTTTAACCCTTTCACTAACGGGGCTTCCAGACAAAAACTTGCCCAAAATACCAGAGCATTTTTAGCATTTTTGCTATTACTCCATTTAAACAGAAATAGAGCATTGATTTTTTATTTATTTAACTATCAAATCTATAAGTATTTTTAAAGTAGACAACCCAAGGTATTGCTATAGGTCCATTTTAGTATATTTCATGCCACCATTTCAACGCCAAATGCCATAAAAAAAAAATTGTACATTTTTCAGAAACTTTGGGTTTTTCACAGAAATTATTTAAATACTGCTTATGCAATCATGGCACAAATGTTTGTAAAAGTTTCTCTGGGATCCCCTTTGTTCAGAAATATCCTTTTATTACAGAAGCCTGATGAAACAGACAGCAGTGTGAGAAACACGTTGCTTATATGTTTTAATATCAAGTGTTATTGCAGACACTTTGGCCTAGATTTAGAGTTTGGCGTTAGCCGTCAAAACCAGCATTAGAGGCTCCTAACGCTGGTTTTAGGCTACCGCTGGTATTTAGAGTCGTGTAGGTAAGGGTCTAACGCTCACTTTGCAGCCGCGACTTTTCAATACCGCAGATCCCCTTACGTCATTTGTGTATCCTATCTTTTCAATGGGCTCTTTCTAACGCCGGTATTTAGAGTCGTGGCTGAAGTGAGCGTTAGAAATCTAACGACAAAACTCCAGCCGCAGAAAAAAGTCAGGAGTTAAGAGCTTTATGGGCTAACGCCGGTTCATAAAGCTCTTAACTACTGTGCTCTAAAGTACACTAACACCCATAAACTACCTATGTACCCCTAAACCGAGGCCCCCCACATCGCCGCCACTCTATTAAAAATTTTTAACCCCTAATCTGCCGACCGCACATCGCCGCCATCTACGTTATCCCTATGAACCTCTAATCTGCTGCCCCTAACACCGCCGACCCCTATATTATATTTATTAACCCCTAATCTGCTGCCCCCAAAGTCGCCTCCACCTACCTACACTTATTAACCCCTAATCTGCCGACCGGACCTCACCGCTACTATAATAAATGTATTAACCCCTAATCCGCCTCACTCCCACCTCAATAACCCTATAATAAATAGTATTAACCCCTAATCTTCCCTCCCTAACATCGCCGCCACCTAACTTCAAGCATTAACCCCTAATCTGCCGAACGGACCTCACCGCTACTGTAATAAAATTTTTAACCCCTAAAGCTAACCCTAACACCCCCCCTAAGTTAAATATAATTTTTATCCAACGAAATAAATTAACTCTTATTAAATAAATTATTCCTATTTAAAGCTAAATACTTACCTGTAAAATAAACCCTAATATATCTACAATATAAATTATAATTATATTGTAGCTATTTTAGGATTAATATTTATTTTACAGGCAAATTTGTATTTATTTTAACCAGGTACAATAGCTATTAAATAGTTAATAACTATTTAATAGCTACCTAGTTAAAATAATTACTAAATTACCTGTAAAATAAATCCTAACCTAAGTTACAATTAAACCTAACACTACACTATCAATAAATTAATTAATTAAATAAAATACCTACAATTATCTACAATTAAACCTAACACTACACTAGCAATAAATTAATTAAATACAATACCTACAAATAAATACAATTAAATAAACTAACTAAAGTACAAAAATAAAAAAGAACTAAGTTACAAAAAAATTTTTTTTTTACAAACATTAGAAAAATATTACAACAATTTTAAACTAATTACACCTACTCTAAGCCCCCTAATAAAATAACAAAGACCCCCAAAATAAAAAAAATGCCCTACCCTATTCTAAAATTAAAATAGAAAAGCTCTTTTACCTTACCAGCCCTGAAAAGGGCCCTTTGCGGGGCATGCCCCAAAGAATTCAGCTCTTTTGCCTGTAAAAAAAAATATACAATACCCCCCCAACATTACAACCCACCACCCACATACCCCTAATCTAACCCAAACCCCCCTTAAATAAACCTAACACTAAGCCCCTGAAGATCTCCCTACCTTGTCTTCACCACGCCGGGTTCACCGATCGATCCAGAAGAGCCTCCGATGTCTTGATCCAAGCCCAAGCGGAGGGCTGAAGATGTCCATGATCCGACTGAAGTCTTCATCCAAGCGGGAGCTGAAGAGGTCCATGATCGGGCTGAAGTCTTCTATCAAGCGGCATCTTCAATCTTCTTTCTTCCGGATCCATGGTCATCCCGCTGACGTGGAACAACCATCTTCACCGATGACTTCCCGACGAATGACGGTTCCTTTAAGGGACGTCATCCAAGATGGCGTCCCTCGAATTCCGATTGGCTGATAGGATTCTATCAGCTAATCAGAATTAAGGTAGGAAAATTCTGATTGGCTGATGGAATCAGCCAATCAGATTAAAGTTCAATCCGATTGGCTGATCCGATCAGCCAATCAGATTGAGCTTGCATTCTATTGGCTGATCGGAACAGCCAATCGGATTGAACTTGAATCTGATTGGCTGATTCCATCAGCCAATCAGAATTTTCCTACCTTAATTCCGATTGGCTGATAGAATCCTATCAGCCAATCGGAATTAGAGGGACGCCATCTTGGATGACATCCCTTAAAGGAACCGTCATTCATCGGGAAGTCGTCGGTGAAGATGGATGTTCCGCGTCGGCGGGATGACCATGGATCCGGAAGAAAGAAGATTGAAGATGCTGCTTGATAGAAGACTTCAGCCCGATCATGGACCTCCTCAGCTCCCGCTTGGATGAAGACTTCAGTCGGATCATGGACATCTTCAGCCCCCTGCTTGGATCAAGACATCGGAGGCTCTTCTGGATCGATCGGTGAACCCGGCGTGGTGAAGACAAGGTAGGGAGATCTTCAGGGGCTTAGTGTTAGGTTTATTTAAGGGGGGTTTGGGTTAGATTAGGGGTATGTGGGTGGTGGGTTGTAATGTTGGGGGGGTATTGTATGGTTTTTTTTTACAGGCAAAAGAGCTGAATTCTTTGGGGCATGCCCCGCAAAGGGCCCTTTTCAGGGCTGGTAAGGTAAAAGAGCTTTTCTATTTTAATTTTAGAATAGGGTAGGGCATTTTTTTTATTTTGGGGGTCTTTGTTATTTTATTAGGGGGCTTAGAGTAGGTGTAATTAGTTTAAAATTGTTGTAATATTTTTCTAATGTTTGTAAATATTTTTTTATTTTTTGTAACTTAGTTCTTTTTTATTTTTGTACTTTAGTTAGTTTATTTCATTGTATTTATTTGTAGGTATTGTATTTAATTAATTTATTGATAGTGTAGTGTTAGGTTTAATTGTAGGTAATTGTAGGTATTTTATTTAATTAATTTATTGATAGTGTAGTGTTAGGTTTAATTGTGACTTAGGTTAGGATTTATTTTACAGGTAATTTTGTAATTATTTTAACTAGGTAACTATTAAATAGTTCTTAACTATTTAATAGCTATTGTACCTGGTTAAAATAATTAAAAATTTGCCTGTAAAATAAATATTAATCCTAAAATAGCTACAATATAATAAGAGTTAATTTATTTTGTTAGATTTAAATTATATTTAACTTAGGGTGGTGTTAGGGTTCGGGTTAGAGTTAGCTTTAGGGGTTAATACATTTATTATAGTAGCGGTGAGGTCCGGTTGGCAGATTAGGGGTTAATTATTGTAGGTAGCTGGCGGTGACGTTGTGGGGGGCAGATTAGGGATTAATAAATATAATATAGGGGTCGGCGGTGTTACGGGCAGCAGATTAGGGGTACAAAGGTATAATGTAGGTTGCGGCGGTGTACGGAGCGGCAGATTAGGGGTTAAAAAAAATATACAGGTGTCAGCGATAGCGGGGGCGGCAGATTAGGTATTAATAAGTGTAAGGTTAGGGGTGTTTAGACTCGGGGTACATGTTAGAGTGTTAGGTGCAGACTTAGGAAGTGTTTCCCCATAGGAAACAATGGGGCTGCGTTAGGAGCTTAACGCTGCTTTTTTGCAGGTGTTAGGTTTTTTTTCAGCTCAAACTGCCCCATTGTTTCCTATGGGGATATCGTGCACGAGCACGTTTTTGAAGCTGGCTGCGTCCGTAAGCACCGCTGGTATCGAGAGTTGCAGTGGCGGTAAATTATGCTCTACGCTCCCTTTTTGGAGCCTAACGCACTGAAAACCCAGCCATTCTGTGAACTCTAAATACCAGCGGTATTTAAAAGGTGCGGCCAAAAAAAAGCCAGCGTTAGCTACGCGGGTCGTTACCGACAAAACTTTAAATCTAGCCGTTTGATTTTTATTTGCCATTAAATTGTGGTTTTATTACTTCATCTCGAGAGTCTGAGCTTATTTCGGTCCTGTTGGACAAAGGAGTTACCAGTAATCTGGTAGTAACAGTGAGCTGGGACACTGTAAGATCCCAGTCTGGCTGATTAGCACAACTGAGTGCTGCTTCATTTGTGAGTACCATTTCAACTACGACATTACCTGTTTGCTCATACTATATCACACTAGGAGGCACCTTTGTTTTTGTGATTCATTTCACAGAGAATATTTGTTCAGAAATAGCAGACATATATGGCTTTGCCATTCGTTTATGGTAATTAGAATGCCGCTAATTGCAGCTGCGCAGCACACTTCTATTACTCCAGGAAGTGAAGGAGATAATTAGGTAACTTAAGAGGTTAATTTTAGCTTTAGTGTCGAGATTAACCTCCCACCTGACACTTCCCACCCCCTGATCCCTCTCAAACAGCTCTCTACAAAGTACACTAACACCCATAAACTACCTATTAACCCCTAAACCGTCACCCTCCCGCATCGCAAACACTATATTAAACGTATTAACCCCTAATCTTCCGCCTACGCACATCACGACTATTAAATAAGGTTATTAACCCCTAATCTGCCACCCACCCACCTCGCCAACACTATTTAATTATATTAACCCCTAAACCTCCAGCCCCCATATCGCCGCCACTAAATAAACCTATTAACCCCTAAACTGCCAGCCCCCCACATCGTAACTACTAAACTAAATCTATTAATACCTAAACCGCTGGCCCCCCACATCGCAAAACACTAAATTAAACTATTAACCCCTAAACCTAACACCCTCTAACTTTAAATTAAAATTACAATATAACTATCTTAAAATAAATAAAACTTTCCTGTGAAATAAAAAAATTATAATTTTAAACTATAAATTAACCTAACATAACTATTCTATTAAAATTAAAAAAACAACCAATTAAAAAATCTAAATTACACATTTAAAAAAACCTAACACTACGAAAAATTTAAAAAAAATCGAAAATGACAAAAAATAATAAACACAAAA
Source organism: Bombina bombina (assembly GCF_027579735.1). Classification (NCBI taxonomy): domain Eukaryota; kingdom Metazoa; phylum Chordata; class Amphibia; order Anura; family Bombinatoridae; genus Bombina; species Bombina bombina. The sequence goes on from NC_069499.1 coordinate 98,977,469, forward strand.
TTACGAAAAATAAAAAACTCTGGCCTAGATTTGGAGTTCGGCGGTAAAAGGGCTGTTAACGCTCCGCGGGCTTTTTTCTGGCCGCACCATAAATTTAACTCTGGTATCGAGAGTTAAAACAAATGCTGCGTTAGGCTCCAAAAAAGGAGCGTAGAGCATTTTTACCGCAAATGCAACTCTCGATACCAGAGTTGCTTACGGACGCGGCCGGCCTCCAAAACGTGCTCGTGCACGATTCTCCCATAGGAAACAATGGGACTGCTTGAGCTGAAAAAAAACCTAACACCTGCAAAAAGCTCCTAACGCAGCCCCATTGTTTCCTATGGGGAAACACTTCCTACGTCTGCACCTAACACCCTAACATGTACCCCGAGTCTAAACACCCCTACCCTTACACTTATTAACCCCTAATCTGCCGCCCCCGCTATCGCTGACCCCTGCATTACACTTTTAACCCCTAATCTGCCCCTGATCGGAACAGCCAATAGAATGCGAGCTCAATCTGATTGGCTGATTGGATCGGCCAATCGGATTGAACTAGATTCTGATTGGCTGATTCCATCAGCCAATCAGAAAATTCCTACCTTAATTCCGATTGGCTGATAGAATCCTATCAGCCAATCGGAATTCGAGGGACGCCATCTTGGATGACGTCCCTTAAAGGAACCGTCATTAGTCGGGAGACATCGGAAGAAGAGGATGGATCCGCGTCGCCTGCTTCAAGATGGACCCGCTCCGCACCGGATGGAAGAAGATCGAAGATGCCGCTTGGAGAAGATGTTTGCCGGTCCGGATGTCCTCTTCTTGCCGGATAGGAGGAAGACTTTGGAGCCTCTTCTGGACCTCTTCAGCACCGGATTATGGATCGCCAACCCCCCCTTGGGTTGGATGAAGATCTTGGAGCCAGGACGGATCGGTGATACCTGGATGGTGAAGACAAGGTAGGAAGATCTTCAGGGGCTTAGTGTTAGGTTTATTTAAGGGGGGTTTGGGTTAGATTAGGGGTATGTGGGTGGTGGGTTGTAATGTTGGGGGGGGGGTATTGTATGTTTTTTTTTACAGGCAAAAGAGCTGAAATTCTTGGGGCATGCCCCGCAAAGGGCCCTGTTCAGGGCTGGTAAGGTAAAAGAGCTTGTAACTTTTTTAATTTAGAATAGGGTAGGGAATTTTTTATTTTGGGGGGCTTTGTTATTTTATTAGGGGGCTTAGAGTAGGTGTAATTAGTTTAAAATTGTTGTAATATTTTTCTTATGTTTGTAAATATTTTTTTTATTTTCTGTAACTTAGTTCTTTTTTATTTTTTGTACTTTAGATAGTTTATTTAATTGTATTTATTTGTAGCAATTGTGTTTAATTAATTTATTGATAGTGTAGTGTTAGGTTAATTGTAGGTAATTGTAGGTAGTTTATTTAATTATTTTATTGATAGGGTAGTGTTAGGTTTATTTGTAACTTAGGTTAGGATTTCTTTTACAGGTAAATTTGTAATTATTTTAACTAGGTAACTATTAAATAGTTCTTAACTATTTAATAGCTATTGTACCTGGTTAAAATAAATACAAAGTTGCCTGTAAAATAAATATTAATCCTAAAATAGCTATAATATAATTATAATTTATATTGTAGCTATATTAGGGTTTATTTTACAGGTAAGTATTTAGCTTTAAATAGGATTAATTTATTTAATAAGAGTTAATTTATTTCGTAAGATGTAAATTATATTTAAGTTAGGGGGGTGTTAGTGTTAGGGTTAGACTTAGCTTTAGGGGTTAATACATTTATTAGAATAGCGGTGAGCTCCGATCGGAAGATTAGGGGTTAATAATTGAAGGTAGGTGTCGGCGATGTTAGGGAGGGCAGATTAGGGGTTAATACTATTTATGATAGGGTTAGTGAGGCGGATTAGGGGTTAATAACTTTATTATAGTAGCGCTCAGGTCCGCTCGGCAGATTAGGAGTTAATAAGTGTAGGCAGGTGTCGGCGACGTTGAGGGGGGCAGATTAGGGGTTAATAAATATAATATAGGGGTCGGCGGTGTTAGGGGTAGCAGATTAGGGGTACATAGGGATAACGTAGGTGGCGGCGATTTGCGGTCGGAAGATTAGGGGTTAATTATTTTAAGTAGCTTGCGGCGACGTTGTGGGGGGCAAGTTAGGGGTTAAGAAATATAATATAGGGGTCGGCGGGGTTAGGGGCAGCAGATTAGGGGTACATAAGTATAACGTAGGTGGCGGTCGGCAGATTAGGGGTTAAAAATTTTAATCGAGTGGCGGCGGTGTGGGGGGACCTCGGTTTAGGGGTACATAGGTAGTTTATGGGTGTTAGTGTACTTTAGGGTACAGTAGTTAAGAGCTTTATAAACCGGCGTTAGCCAGAAAGCTCTTAACTCCTGCTATTTTCAGGCGGCTGGAATCTTGTCGTTAGAGCTCTAACGCTCACTGCAGAAACGACTCTAAATACCAGCGTTAGAAAGATCCCATTGAAAAGATAGGCTACGCAAATGGCGTAGGGGGATCTGCGGTATGGAAAAGTCGCGGCTGAAAAGTGAGCGTTAGACCCTTTAATCACTGACTCCAAATACCAGCGGGCGCCCAAAACCAGCGTTAGGAGCCTCTAACGCTGGTTTTGACGGCTACCGCCGAACTCCAAATCTAGGCCTCTAAGATTACAAAAAATAATAAAGAAAATTATCAAAAATAAAAAAAATTACACCTAATCTAATAGCCCTATAAAAATAAAAAAGCCCCCCAAAATAAAAACACCCCCTAACCTACAATAAACTACCAATAGCCCTTAAAAGGGCCTTTTGTAGGGCATTGCCCTAAGTTAAACAGCTTTTTACCTGGAAAAATTACAAAGTCCCCCCAACAGTAAAACCCACCACCCAATAAACCCCCCAAAAATAAAAAACCTAACTCTAAAAAAAAACAACTTATCTACCCATTTCCCCTAAAGGTGCATTTGTATGGGCATTGCCCTTAAAACGGCATTCAGTACTTTCTCGCTGCCCTTAAAGGGGCATTCAGCTCTTTTACACTTTGCCCAAAGCCCTAATCTGAAAAAAAACACCCCAAAAAAAAACAACTAACACTAACCCCAGAATATCTACTCACGGTTCCTGAAGTCCAGACATCCATCTCCATCCAGGCAGCAAAGTATGCTTTATCCAGGTGGCGAGAAGTCTTCATCCAGATGGCAACAACTTCATACATCGTGGGGGCGTCTTCTATCTTCATCCCGGCGGCACAGAGCGGAGCTATCCTGGACTGGCGATAACATCCTGCACGGAGCATCCTCTTTATACGGTCACCGCCGTACACTGAAGGTACCCGTTTCAAAATGGCGTACCTTGCATTCCTATTGACTGATTTGATTCTTCAAATTCAAATCAGCCAATAGGATGAGAGCTTCTGAAATCCTATTGGCTGTTCAAAACAGCCAATAGGATGAGAGCTACTGAAATCCTATTGGCTGATTTGAATTTGAAGAAAATCAGCCAATAGTAATGCAAGGTATGCCATTTTGAAATGGGTACCTTGCATTCAACTTCAGTGTACGGCGGTAACTGTATGAAGAGGATGCTCCTCGCAGGATGTCATCGCCGGTCCATGATAGTTCCACTCCGCGCTGCCGGGATGAAGATAGAAGACGCCCCTGCGATGGATGAATATGTCGCTGCCTGGGTGAAGACATCTCACCGCCTGGATGGAAAAGGATGTCCGGACTTCAGGAACCGTAAGTAGATATTTTGGGGCTAGTGTTAGGTATTTTTTTTATTTTTTGGGGTGTTTTATTTTTCATATTAGGGGCGGGCTTTGGGCAAAGTGTAAAAGAGCTGAATGCCATTTTAAGGGCAATGCCCATAGGGGCAATGGGTAGCTTAGCTTTTTTTTAGTGTTAGTTTTTTTGATTTTTGGGGGGTTTGTTGGGTGGTGGGTTTTACTGTTGGGGGGACTTTGTATTTTGTTCCAGGTAAAAGAGCTGTTTAACTTAGGACAATGCCTTACAAAAGGCCCATCTAAGGGCTATTGGTAGTTTATTGTAGGTTAGGGAGTGTTTTTATTTTGGGGGGGGCTTTTTTATTTTTATAAGGCTATTAGATCTAAATCTTAGAGTTTTTTTATTTTTCGTAATTTAGTGTTTAGTATTTTTGTAATTTTAGATTTTTTTTTAAAAAATTTCGTAGTGTTAGTTTTTTTAAAATTTGTAATTTAGATTTTTAATTTTATTAAAATAGTTATGTTAGGTTAATTTATAGTTTAAACTTAGTTTTTTTTTATTTCACAGGTAAATTTTTATTTATTTTATGATAGTTATATTGCAATTTTTAATTTAAAGTTACGATGTGGGGGGCCGGCTGTTTATGGGTTAATATGTTTATTTAGGTGTCACTGATGTCGGGGATCACGGGAATAGGGGTTAATAATTATATTTAGTGTCGGCAATGTTGAGGAGCAGCGGATTAGGGGTTAATAACTTTTATTAGTGTCAGCGATGTTGGGGGTTCCGGATTAGGGGTGTTTAGACTTGGGGTTTATGTTAGGGTGTTACGTTTAAATGTAACTTTCTTTTCCCCATAGATCCCCAAGGCGATCGCCATTCCGCACTTCAGGTGTTAGGCTTTTTTCAAACACTTTCTTCCCATTGATGTCTAAGGGGGAAAGCGTGCACAAGCACGTAAACTCAGCCCTTGGCTTTTGTGCGGTATGGAGCTTAACACACCATAACGCACAGCACAAGGAGGCTTTTCAGTAACTCGTAATGGCAGCGCTATGGAGAGTGCAATAACCCAAATTTGTTGGCATTAGTTTCACACCCTGTTTAGCGCAAAACTCATAAACTAGGTGATTCATAGCACAGTTTATAACACATCAAATAATTGTATTTCAATTCCCAAAACCTAAAAGTCTTATATATAGTATTGTTATTAGTGTATCCTGAGACAAGGTTGTATTAAGCACCTGCTATCCGGATCGGTGGATTGTTAACTTCTTTCCATCAGAAGATCTGCTGACAGTTAGGATAAAAGTTCATGTGAGTCAATATGCCCTGCTTTTATAAAAACCAAGCTTACGAAGTGATAAATACACACACAATTTAATAAAAATACTAGTACATAAAACTAAAAGCACAACTGTGTGCAATGTATGCAAATACGCTACGCATTTCTCGTCCCTCCGGCCATTTCTTCAGGCATATTTGTTTAACGGAGGGCAGAGTAGCGTATAGCGTATTTGCATACATTGCACACTGTTGTGCTTTTATTTTTATGTACTAGTATTTTGATTAACTTGTGTGTGTATTTATCACTTCGAAAGCTTGGTTTTTGTACAAGCAGGGCACACATAAACCTTTAGCCTAACTGTCATCAGATCCTCTGCTGTTTTTTCTGGATGAGAAAAAAGTTGATGAAAAAATGTCAACAATCCACAGATAAAATCTAAATAAAAGTACAAGCATGCACTAAACACTGTTTAGATCATGAGGTAAAGAATATGCTCATTAGTCACTTAAAAGAGACATAGATATGACTATGAAACGTGTATGCTTTCATGGCTACTTGCCAGAGAAAAGTTATAGTAAAGAAAGCTTATATAAAAAAATACGTAAATTTTAAATGTACTGTTGTATATTGCAAACTCACATTTATAGAAAAATAAATTTTTGACAGCAGTCTACCCATATTTCCTGTGAAGTGTAAGCTTAGTACACAGGATAGTATTTTGCCTATTGCAGGTATTCTTGTTTAATTATCACATAGAGGGATATTTATCAAGCCGCCAACTATGCTGCATTCGCCTAACATTGCGGCCGCAGACCTGAATACGCTCTCCTTATTTATAGAAAAAGCAGTCAAAAAAACGCGCACCAAGTACGGGACGATGAGCAGCGGACTGTTGTTAACTAACAGTCATCGATCTCGCTGCAATTTGGCTTTTTCCCAGCTTTATTTATACCCTGTTACTAAACACTGCCACTATACTAAAATGTTTAATCCCTATCTCGCTGCTCCCAAACCCCGCCGCAACTAAATAAAGTTATTAACCCCTATCCCACCGCTCCCGGAGTCCATCGCAACTCTAATAAAGTTATTAACCCCTATCCCTCCACTCCCGGAGCCCTCCGCAACTAAATACATGTATTAACCCCTAAACCCCTGGCCTCCCACATCACTACCACTTACTAAACCTATTAACCCCTAAACCGCCAGCCCCCCACATCGCCATAAATTAAATTAAGCTATTAACCCCTAAACCTAACAACCGTCTAACTTTACATTAAATATTAACTCATCCCTATCTTATAATAAATTTAAACTTACCTGTAGAATTAAAATAAACTATATTAAACTATTAATTAACCTACCCTAACTATTATACTACAATTACATTAAACTATATTAAACTATTAATTAACCTACCCTAACTATTATACTACAATTACATTGAAGGGCCAGTAAACATAGAAAATAATGTTATATAATTCTGCACATAGTGCAGAATTATATAACATTATATTAGTGCTAGCTTTATAAAACCTAATATTGCCTGTGAACTTTTATTAAAAAAAGAGTGTTTTCCAGACCTGCTCTCTGTGCTCTACTGAGCGGGTCTGTTTTTTACACTGAGCGCATCTGGCCAGCTGTCTAGTCACAGCCCGGCCCAACCGCGCTATTACACTCAGTGCAGCGGGAGCGAGCCAATCAGCCAATAGGTTTGAGCTTGCATATCTTGGATGACGTCATTTAAAGGGAAACTTCATTGTTCAGAAGACGTTGGAAGAAGAGGATGCTCCGCGCCAGATGTCTTGAAGATAGATGAAGATAGAAGATGCCGTCTGGATGAAGGTTTCTGCTGGCTTGGATGAAGACTTCGGCCCGCTTGGATGAAGACTTCGGCCCGCTTGGATGAAGACTTCTGCTGGCTTCGCTGAGGACTTCTGCCGCATCGTTGAGGATGGATGTCGAGTCTTCAAAAACTGTAAGTGGATCTTTGGGGGTTAGTGTTAGTTTTTTTTTAAGGGTTTATTGGGTGGGTTTTAATTTTAGATTAGGGGTTTGGGCTGAAAAAGAGCTAAATGCCCTTTTCAGGGCAATGGGGAGCTTAGGTTTTTTAGATAGGTTTTTATTTGAGGGGTTTGGTTGTGTGGGTGGTGGGTTTTACTGTTGGGGGGGTGTTTGTATTTTTTTTACAGGTAAAAGAGCTGATTTCTTTGGGGCAATGCCCCGCAAAAGGCCCTTTTAAGGGCCATTGTTAGTTTATTGTAGGCTAGGGTATATATATATATATATATATATATATATACACACACACACACACACACTGTATATACACTATATATATATATATATATATATATATATATATAATATATTTCCCATAACCTGTAGAGCCAGTATAAGGTTTATATTGCAATAATAAAATATTATGAATTAATATATATAAATATATAATAAAATAAATATATAAATATATAAATATATATATATATATATATATATATATATATATATATATCAGTCACACTGACATTGGATCTTTCCCCATATGTAGCATCGAGTCCAACAGGAGTAATGAAAAGGTAGGGTAAGTAACTGTCTTGAACACCAAGATGTTTGTGACACTACAACATAAAAACATAATTTATGTAAGAACTTACCTGATAAATTCATTTCTTTCATATTAGCAAGAGTCCATGAGCTAGTGACGTATGGGATATACATTCCTACCAGGAGGGGCAAAGTTTCCCAAACCTCAAAATGCCTATAAATACACCCCTCACCACACCCACAAATCAGTTTAACGCATAGCCAAGAAGTGGGGTGATAAGACAAAAGTGCAAAAGCATAAAAAATAAGGAATTGGAATAATTGTGCTTTATACAAAAAAATCATAACCACCACAAAAAGGGTGGGCCTCATGGACTCTTGCTAATATGAAAGAAATGAATTTATTAGGTAAGTTCTTACATAAATTATGTTTTCTTTCATGTAATTAGCAAGAGTCCATGAGCTAGTAACGTATGGGATAATGAATACCCAAGATGTGGATCTTCCATGCAAGAGTCACTAGAGAGGGAGGGATAAAATAAAGACAGCCAATTCCGCTGAAAATAATCCACACCCAAAATAAAGTTTAAATCTTATAATGAAAAAAAACTGAAATTATAAGCAGAAGAATCAAACTGAAACAACTGCCTGAAGAACTTTTCTACCAAAAACTGCTTCAGAAGAAGAAAACACATCAAAATGGTAGAATTTAGTAGAAGTATGCAAAGAAGACCAAGTTGCTGCTTTGCAAATCTGATCAACCGAAGCTTCATTCCAAGTAGAATGAGCTGTAATCCTTAGAGGCGGAGTTTGACCCGACTCGACATAAGCATGATGAATTAAAGATTTCAACCAAGATGCCAAAGAAATGGCAGAGGCCTTCTGACCTTTCCTAGAACCGGAAAAGATAACAAATAGACTAGAAGTCTTTCGGAAATTCTTAGTAGCTTCAACATAATATTTCAAAGCTCTAACTACATCCAAAGAAAGAATGCAATGATCTCTCCTTAGAATTCTTAGGATTAGGACATAATGAAGGAACCACAATTTCTCTACTAATGTTGTTAGAATTCACAACCTTAGGTAAGAATTTAAAAGAAGTTCGCAACACTGACATTGGATCTTTCCCCATATGTAGCATCGAGTCCAACAGGAGTAATGAAAAGGTAGGGTAAGTAACTGTCTTGAACACCAAGATGTTTGTGACACTACAACATAAAAACATAATTTATGTAAGAACTTACCTGATAAATTCATTTCTTTCATATTAGCAAGAGTCCATGAGCTAGTGACGTATGGGATATACATTCCTACCAGGAGGGGCAAAGTTTCCCAAACCTCAAAATGCCTATAAATACACCCCTCACCACACCCACAAATCAGTTTAACGCATAGCCAAGAAGTGGGGTGATAAGACAAAAGTGCAAAAGCATAAAAAATAAGGAATTGGAATAATTGTGCTTTATACAAAAAAATCATAACCACCACAAAAAGGGTGGGCCTCATGGACTCTTGCTAATATGAAAGAAATGAATTTATTAGGTAAGTTCTTACATAAATTATGTTTTCTTTCATGTAATTAGCAAGAGTCCATGAGCTAGTAACGTATGGGATAATGAATACCCAAGATGTGGATCTTCCACGCAAGAGTCACTAGAGAGGGAGGGATAAAATAAAGACAGCCAATTCCGCTGAAAATAATCCACACCCAAAATAAAGTTTAAATCTTATAATGAAAAAAAACTGAAATTATAAGCAGAAGAATCAAACTGAAACAACTGCCTGAAGAACTTTTCTACCAAAAACTGCTTCAGAAGAAGAAAACACATCAAAATGGTAGAATTTAGTAGAAGTATGCAAAGAAGACCAAGTTGCTGCTTTGCAAATCTGATCAACCGAAGCTTCATTCCAAGTAGAATGAGCTGTAATGCTTAGAGGCGGAGTTTGACCCGACTCGACATAAGCATGATGAATTAAAGATTTCAACCAAGATGCCAAAGAAATGGCAGAGGCCTTCTGACCTTTCCTAGAACCGGAAAAGATAACAAATAGACTAGAAGTCTTTCGGAAATTCTTAGTAGCTTCAACATAATATTTCAAAGCTCTAACTACATCCAAAGAAAGAATGCAATGATCTCTCCTTAGAATTCTTAGGATTAGGACATAATGAAGGAACCACAATTTCTCTACTAATGTTGTTAGAATTCACAACCTTAGGTAAGAATTTAAAAGAAGTTCGCAACACCGCCTTATCCTGATGAAAAATCAGAAAAGGAGACTCACAAGAAAGAGCAGATAACTCAGAAACTCTTCTAGCAGAAGAGATGGCCAAAAGAAACAAAACTTTCCAAGAAAGTAATTTAATGTCCAGCGAATGCATAGGTTCAAACGGAGGAGCTTGAAGAGCCCCCAGAACCAAATTCAAACTCCAAGGAGGAGAAATTGACTTAATAACAGGTTTTATACGAACCAAAGCTTGTACAAAACAATAAATAACAGGAAGACTATTAATCTTTCTGTGAAAAAGAACAGAAAGAGCAGAGATTTGTCCTTCAAGGAACTTGCAGACAAACCTTTATCCAAACCATCCTGAAGAAACTGTAAAATTCTAGGAATTCTAAAAGAATGCCAAGAAAAATGATGAGAAAAAACACCAAGAAATGTAAACCTTCCAGACTCGATAATATATCTTCCTAGATACAGATTTACGAGCCTGTAACATAGTATTAATCAGAGAGTCAGAGAAACCTCTATGACTGAGAATCAAGCGTTCAATCTCTATACTTTCAAATTTAAGGATTTGAGATCCTGATGGAAAAAAGGACCTTGTGATAGAAGGTCTGGTCTTAACGGAAGAGTCCACGGTTGGCAAGTGGCCATCCGGACAAGATCCGCATACCAAAACCTGTGAGGCCATGCTGGAGCCACCAGCAGAACAGACGAGCACCCCTTAGAATCTTGGAAATTACTCTTGGAAGAAGAACTAGAGGTGGAAAGATATAGGCAGGATGATACTTCCAAGGAAGTGACAATGCATCCACTGCCTCCGCCTGAGGATCCCTGGATCTGGACAGATACCTGGGAAGCTTTTTGTTTAGATGAGAAGCCATCAGATCTATTTCTGGAAGTCCCCACATTTGAACAATCTGAAGAAATACCTCTGGGTGAAGAGACCATTCGCCCGGATGTAACGTTTGGTGACTGAGATAATCCGCTTCCCAATTGTCTATACCTGGGATATGAACCGCAGAAATTAGACAGGAGCTGGATTCCGCCCAAACCAGAATTCGAGATACTTCTTTCATAGCCAGAGGGCTGTGAGTCCCTCCTTGATGATTGACATATGCCACAGTTGTGACATTGTCCGTCTGAAAACAAATGAACGACTCTCTCTTTAGAAGAGGCCATGACTGAAGAGCTCTGAAAATTGCACGAGTTCCAAAATATTGATTGGTAATCTCACCTCCTGAGATTCCCAAACCCCTTGTGCTGTCAGAGACCCCCAAACAGCTCCCCAACCTGTCAGACTTGCATCTGTTGAAATCCCAGTCCAGGTTGGAAGAACAAAAGAAGCCCCCTGAATTAAACTATGGTGGTCTGTCCACCACGCCAGAAAGTGTCGAACAATCGGTTTTAAAGATATTAATTGAGATATCTTTGTATAATCCCTGCACCACTGGTTCAGCATACAGAGCTGAAGAGGTCGCATGTGAAAACGAGCAAAGGGAACCACGTCCAATGCAGCAGTCATAAGACCTAGAATTTCCATGCATAAGGCTACCGAAGGGAAAGATTGAGACTGAAGGTTTCGACAAGCTGAAACCAATTTCAGACGTCTCTTGTCCATCAGAGACAGAGTCAAGGACACTGAATCTATCAGGAAACCTAAAAAAGGTTACCCTTGTCTGAGGAATCAACGAACTGATTGGTAAATTGATCCTCCAACCATATTCTAGAAGAAACAACACTCATAAAAGACTGGAAAGGTTCTTTCTAGTGAAAATGAGCAAAGGGAATTGAATCCAATGCCGAGGCCAAAAGACCTAAAACTTCCATGCATATATAGCAACTGAAGGAAATAATAGAGACTAAAGGTACCGACAGACGGAACCCAATAGAATTATCCCTTGTCTGATAGAGACAAAGACAGTGACACAAACTTTCTGGAAACCTAAAAAAAGGTGACCCTTGTGTGAGGAATCAAGAGCTTTCGAAAAAAAGATCCTCTAACTATGTCCTGAAGAGCAAGTGAATCATATGAGATTCCGCATCCTCAGAAAATAATCTGAATGAAAACAGAAAATATGCATTTATTGTATCTAATGAAAACAAATAATGCTATCAATGACCATAAAAAGGCAAAATAGTTTGAATAAAACTCCAAACCCGGTTCCTAAAAAAGGAACTGGAAGAAATACCCCAGAAGATTCCAGGTCTGAGCAGCGCTTGAACCCCATGGGTGCCCAGCCATGCTTCAACAGTACCCAGAATATATAGGACAGAAACACACTTAAAGAAAGTGTTAGCCTTACTGGAATAAAATCAAAGAAATTTGGACAAAATAGAACCAAATAATTTTCAAAGAAGTCTTAACCTGCCCCTTACCAGCCAAGCTGGAATACGGCACGTACATCGCAGTATTAGGGAGCTGATTTCGAACCCCAATTACAAACATGTTACTTGGGAAAGAACTCAGGAATTTGTTCCTTAATAAGAACAATTAAACTAGTATAAGCTTAAAGTTTTAGTCTTAGAACTCAATCTTGAAGCCCAGAGTAACAGTTAAGAATTGAATCCAATTATAAAAACAAATAATTGATTATCTTAGAACAAAATTCTTCTAGCTAAAATAGCTAAAGACATAGATTAACCCTCATTTGCGAAAATATTCAAAAAAATGAAGACACAAATGGAATTATTAGCATGATAGTCCAGTTTAAAGGACCAGTCAATACAGTGGACTTGCATAATCAATAAATGCAAAACAACAAGACAAATGCAACAGCACCTAGTCCAGTAAATGTTGTCCTTTAACAATGCTAAAATAAATCATAATCTGATACTTGATCTTAAAGTAAACAGAAAAAATGAAGCAATTGCAATATCCAAATAAATCACAGGACCAAGAAAAGTACCTGAAACTAAATAATTTTCCATAAATAAGATACAACTATCTAAAGGAAAATAAATACTATTTTGCTATAGAAACAATAGCATAATTAGTAGAAGTAGAGATAGCCCCAATAAATTGGAAAACCCTGCAAATTGAATTTAACTGCTGGCAAAGAATATAGTTTAAAACCTTTGAAAAAGGAATAAAAGAAAATTCTCAGCCTATTCCATTCCCTAGAATGGGGAATTCTAAAGAAAACCTCTGAAAACACAGAAGAAATAAATAGGCAGAAATAGTGTCAGCTAGTCTTAAAGAACTAGTTACCTTAATATCCAAAATAATCAACACCTTTTCAACAAAGAACAAATGTACTTTAATAATAGAAAAATAATAAAAAAGTAGATTTGTTAGTGTCAATATCTGATGAAGAAAATTTCTGAAAGAGAAAAAACATCAGAGAAGGATAAATCAGCATGTTGTTGGTCATTTGAAACTTCAATAATTAAAAAAGAAGTGAAAAAGACCTAAAAATTTTATTAGAAGGCACAAAGTCAGACAAAGCCTTTAAAATAGAATCAGAAAATATTTCTTATAAATCTTCTAAATATTTCTTGTACATAAAATGTAAGAATGGAAATATATAAAGCATAAACACTAATGGATTCTGCATGTAAAAGTATATCATAATACCTTATTACAAACCATAGCTAAAGATAAACATTTATAACATTTAAAATAAATGAACTTAGCTTTGGTAGAACTGAAACTCAGTTAAGCGTTTTTCCAGAAGTGGCTTCTGATTCAGGGACAATCTGAGACATCTTGCAATATGTAATAGAAAAAAACAACATATAAAGCAAAAATGATCAAATTCCTTAAATGACAGTTTCAGGAATGGGAAAAAAATGACAATGAACAAGCTTCTAGCAACCAGAAGCAATAAATAATGAGACTTAAATATTGTGGAGACAACAATGACGCTCAAATTTTTTAGCGCCAAAAAAGCCGCCCACATTATTTGGCGCCTAAATGCTTTTGGCGCCAAAATGGCGCCACATCCGGTAACGCCGACATTTTTTGGCGCAAAAACGTCAAAAAAATTACGCAACTTCCGGCGACACGTACGACGCCGGAAATGAAAAAAAAAATTTGCGCCAAGAAAGTCCGCGCCAAGAATGACGCAATAAAATGAAGCATTTTCAGCCCCCGCGAGCCTAACAGCCCACAGGAAAAAAGTCAAATTTTAAGGTAAGAAAAAAATGATTTATTCATATGCATTATCCCAAATATGAAACTGACTGTCTGAAATAAGGAACGTTGAACATCCTGAATCAAGGCAAATAAATGTTTAAACACATATATTTAGAACTTTATATAAAAGTGCCCAACCATAGCTTAGAGTGTCACAGAAAATAAGACTTACTTACCCCAGGACACTCATCTACATGTAGTAGAAAGCCAAACCAGTACTGAAACGAGAATCAGTAGAGGTAATGGTATATATAAGAGTATATAGTCGATCTGAAAAGGGAGGTAAGAGATTAATCTCTACGACCGATAACAGAGAACCTATGAAATAGACCTCGTAGAAGGAGATCATTGAATTCAAATAGGCAATACTCTCTTCACATTCCTCTGACATTCACTGCACGCTGAGAGGAAAACCGGGCTCCAACCTGCTGCGGAGCGCATATCAACGAAGAATCTAGCACAAACTTACTTCACCACCTCCACAGGAGGCAAAGTTTGTAAAACTGATTTGTGGGTGTGGTGAGGGGTGTATTTATAGGCATTTTGAGGTTTGGGAAACTTTGCCCCTCCTGGTAGGAATGTATATCCCATACGTCACTAGCTCATGGACTCTTGCTAATTACATGAAAGAAATATTCATTATTCTACATTTTTCCCCGAATCTATTGACACTAATCATGTGTTGCAATTGTTTGGGACACAGTTACAATTCCATTTCCTCTCAAAATGGTCATTATCATACATACATGGTCAATACATAATATTATCCCTTCCTAGACCTGCACAGTAGATAAGGGATCTTTCCCTAACACCTTAAATTACTGCCCTTTTAGTCTTCTATTCATTTCTTCCTAGTCGTGTCGACGTTACACAAACCAGTCCACACAATCAGTACCTTTACAGACTTGATTGTTGCAGCTCTGTGTGCTCGCCTGGTGGCCGCTCCCGGTCACTCTCGTCTGCTGGCTGCTTTACCTGGCCCCCCCCCCCCAAGCACTAGCAACTGGTGCTTTGCTTATTGCGGATGGCTAACACTCACCGGTCCGCGTGTGCTCCACCTCGGTTCCCTCCTCCTTGTCACTGTGCTGTTAGGGAGGAGCTTGTGGTGTGTAGTCACTGTGCGCTGAGGGCCAGTTTCTCCCTCCCGGCTACTGTGCTCTGACTGCTACTGTGCTTGGGCCCCAGCCGGGTTGTGTCTGAGGGAAGGAGACGGTTGTGGTTGTGATGGGTGGTAGGTGGGTGCCTCCATTTGTCAGTGAGGTTTAGAGCTAAATGCATGGCACAAAGGTTGGGCTATATTTTTGGAGACTCCACTTAACAAGAAGAGTAGAGAGATAGGCCTCTAGTTATCAAGGTATGTCGGACCTGATCCAACAGTGCGGATCAGGTCCGACAGACCTCGCTGAATACGGCGAGCAATACGCTCGCCGTATTCAGCATTGCACCAGCAGCTCACAATAGGCCGCCAGCAGGGGGGTGTCAATCAGCAGAGGGGTGTCAATCAGAGCAGAAGGACAGGTTATGGAGCAGCGGTCTTTGTGACCGCTGCTTCATAACTGCTGTTTCTGGCGAGCCTGCAGGCTCACCAGAAACACGGGGCATCAAGCTCCAGTTGGAGCTTGATACATATGCCCCATAGACTCCAAAAAGTGCCGCCCCTCCCAAGCTGCCGCCCTAGGCCGTGCCTTGTTGGTCTAGGCAGTAATACGCCCCTGCATGCAAGCAATATTTAACGCTCCACTTGTAATCTGGCCCTTAGTATTGCCAACTAAAACATGAAAACATTGTACACAAATACTGTATTGTTTTAGTTAATGAAAACTTCACACTATCATAGCCAACAAGATATCCAATTCTGTTTTTACACCTGGTATGAACAGATTACAGTACATAGCTTTAGTTAATATACACATTCAGTAGTTCACCCACACACCAGTACCGCAGAATTAAGTCACATCCATCTGTTCTTGAATTGTTACCAAAAAAAATGTTTCCCTTCATCTAAGATTTTAATACTTACATAATAATTAATATGGCCTGAAAGCATCAGTATCAGAAAAGCAAGACTGATCATTTGGTTCTCAGAATATTTATTAGTCACTGATGAGCAACTTTCTAGCACATGGGGGTTGCATATTTTAGAAGCATTAAAGGGATAGTAAAGTCAAAATTAAACTTTCATTATTTTGATAGAGTATGCAATTTTAAGTAACTTTCTAATTTACTACTATTATCATTTTCTTCGTTCTCTTGGTATCTTTATTTGAAAAAGCAAAAATGTAAGCTTAGCCCATTTTTGGTTCAACACCTGGGTAGCAGTTACTGATTGGTGGCTACATTTAGATACCAATCAGCAATCGCTACCCACTTGCTGAACCAAAAATGGGTCGGCTCCTAAGCGAACATTGTTACTTTTTTCAAATAAAGATACCAAGAGAACGAAGAAAAGTTGATAATAGGAGTAAATTAGAAAGTTGCTTAAAATTGCATGCTCTATCTGAATCATGAAAGATTATTTTTGACTAGACTATCCCATTAAGGGCCACATATAAATGTATGACTATTAAACAAATTCTTCATGCACACGTGTGCGTGGTAAAATATCACTTTACAGATTACAAGTGGAGCGCTAACAGTCATGCATGAGCGATAAAGGGTTTATCGAGGGTGTTTACGCTTACCAGTTTTACCGTTCATATTGCAAGTTGAAAGTAAACACAATCGCTCGAGCTGATCACAATTTACACTAGAATGATTACCGCGTCCTCAGAGCTCTGGGTTACTGTTTTGCAAAACAAAAAAGTATCAGAAAACACATAAAAAAATACATTACGAAGTACAGTTACACTCATAGTAACATCTAATAAAAATATATTTTTTTTAAAACAGTGTGTTCAAAAGTTATAAAGGTTTAAAGATATGAGGTCTTAGGTATTAGACAAAAAAGGCAGACAAAGGGTTTTAACATTGAGATATGTATGTCTAAAAATGTATATGTATGTATGTGTATGTGTATGTATATATATATATACATACATACATACATAAATTGCAGACAGATAGCACTCCAGACTTCATACAGAAATAACGCAGGGGGCTGCAAAAGTGTTAATAGCAGGCAAAAGAAGCGCAATCCAATGGGGATTGATTTCCAGATGATCACTTTAAAGTGATCATCTGGAAATCAATCCCTATTGGAGTGCGCTTCTTTTGCCTGATATATATATATATATATATATATATATACATATAAATGTGTGTGTGTGTATATATGTATTTATATGTGTATATATGTATTTACAGACATATATACATAAATAAATAGATATGTACACATATATAGACATATATAAGTTCGATGAAAACATGTAAAAGCATTTTTATGCAATATTCTTCTTTTAATGTGACTCCTTGCGCTGTTTGACGATGCAGCTATTAACACTGCTTGTTGATTCCACGTTTACATTACTTTATACACCAGTTTGGTGTACTTGTTTTTTCGCTACTTTCAAATGTTAGCATTTCATACATACAGGTTGGTTGTGACTATATAATGTGCTGTTTGCAGTTGTAGATGTGCTGTAAATACAGCGAACAGGGAGTTTGTTCTCTCAGCTGTCTACTACCATTTGTTTGTAATTGTCTCCATGGTAACCCCTGGGCGGTCCGTGCAGCACATATGTAACAAGTGTCCTCCCCTGAGTGTATTTCCACGATGTATAAGTTAAATGTTTTAACTGAAACTGATCTCAGCCTTTTTGTGACTTCATAATGTTTTCACTGCTGATTCACATGTACTGCAATAATACCATTTTTTCTCCCCGTTGTTTACCTGATACATGTTTGTTTTTGGTTTCCATGATAACCACTTGGCGGTTCGTGCAGGACATGTGAATTACATTTTTCTACATTCTGCCTATTGTACTTATTTCGCTTTTGCCCACAGTAACATACTCATATTTGTGTTTGTATATTTTAAACAGATTGGCAATTAGCAATAATTTTTGGCTGGCCCATGTTGCCCGGGATGATGACGTCATCTCAGGGGGCGGATCTACCCAGGAGAGCGTGGCTACCCGGTCTGTTCACTTGGTGATGGTCTATATAGCTGGTGGAGGGTAAGTAAACTGTTGATACACTTTTGGTCTGAGGACGGACTGCATCTAGTCCGAAAACGTTCACTGAATAAAGTGATTTGAAAAGTTTCCCTTGGAGTGCGCTTGTCCTCTCTGCTTGTTTAACTGTTTGCTGCACCCAGGGCATTTTTGTTGCTGTAAGTTAGGAGTGCATTTCCCTCTTGCCTATATATGTATATAATATATATATATATATATATAAATAATTAGAACATATTCTTCTATGTGAAGAACACTGAAGTGTGAAATATTCATATTTTCATTTCTGGTTAGCGCACATGAGAATATGAGATCAGGTTTGCGGGCGAGTTGTTTTTCCCCCAACTTTTTTACTCCATTGAATTACATGGGGGAATACATGAATGCTCATGCGATATTCTAAGTTAGGCTTTTTGCACTTGTTGGGTTACTTTCAACTCCTAATACAAGCTTAACCCGACGACGCAAAAACTTCTAATGCAGTTAACACTTGAGCGGGAGCATTAAATAACGCTCCTCTCGTAATCTAGCCCATAGTTAAAGCAATGTTTGGGAGCTGCAGAGAACTGCTAGTCCTAAATGGAAAAATATAACGCAATGTTTCTACACCATTCTAACAATTGTTTAATTTAATTGTATTTATTAATGCTTTCTTTAAATGTAATATTCTATTCTAATTTTTCTAATAATTCGATTCAAATAATGCAATATTTGAATTTGAAAAATTCTTATCGATATACTTGTAATAGTATTTCTAATGCTCTCTTTAAATGTACTATTCTAATTATGCAATATTCAAAATAGAAACATTCAAATTGATATATTTGTATCTATTATGTATCAATTACCAAATTCCCTTCCACCTGAACTTCTGAATAGTATTTGTTAAATTGAATGTTGCATTCAAAATTTCGAATGTGGATATTCAATGTAATTATAAACATTCGAAAACCGGAAATAACATTCGATTACCAAATTTAAAAAGATTTTCAACATTTGATTGTCCACAGGACTATTCGTTCTATCAAACGAATTACACTTTCAGCACATTCACCTGTCCATAATATATATATATATATATATATATATATATGTGTGTGTGTTCATATGTATTTATATATTTACAGACATATATACACATATAAACCCCTCAGAAAATGCGATCGGGTTTTCGAGCAAGTAAGGGTGTTAGTTTCCCCCCACATCGTACTGCATTGAAGTCTATGGGGGAAAACGTTAATTCTGTCACGAAATTCTACGTTCGGATTTTTGCGCATGTCAGGATAGGGCGCATTCAAAAATATTTTATTTTCAACTTTTAATACACGCGCTACACAACGCGTACAAAAATCTTACTTCTATAAATGGTTGCTAAAGTGCAACGCAAGCAGAAATCTGAGGTGGCGTAAATTAGTGTGCAGCCTTTAAAGTAGACATATCTATTGTTTGCTCTAGTAGGTGTATTAAATTGTCTGGTGCACAGTCTAGGATGTGGACACAATAGATGAATAAAAAATAACTTTATAATTTGTAAGTTGATTGCTGCACAAGGCCTTATATTCAAGAAAAAAAATCTTCTATCATATATTCATCCTAAATGAGTGTCTTGAAAACATTTGATAAATTATATGCTCAATCAAATCTGTCAAGTCAACCTAAAGGCCAATTATAGTCTTAATGGTACATTACTGACTATAAATAAAGAGGAACAAGACTTGGGAATTATTATTTCAGATGATTTACAATTCAGTAAACACTGCTGCATTGCATGCAGTAAGGCAAGGTGAATACTTGGTGCAATGAAGAGGTATTAGTAGCAGAAATAGCAACGTTCTTATGACACTTTACAGATTACCAGTTAGGCCTCATCTGGAATATTGTGTACAGTTCTGGAGACCATATCTCCAGAAGGATATAGATAAACTAGAAGCTGTCCAAATGAGGGCTACTAACATAGTACATGGTCTAAAATATATCTTTGATCTAAATGTGTAAAGTTTAGAGAAAAGAAGGGAAAGAGGTGACATGATAGAATCCTTTAAATATATGAAAGGACTTAATAAAGTGGAAGCTGAAAACATTTCCCACAAAAAAGAAATATCAAAATCTTAAATTAGAGGGAAGCCGATTCAGGAGAAATGTGAGGACTTTTTTTTACATAAATGGTGGTGGGTGGAGTCATGGAATAAACTCCAATAGAGACTGTAAAAGAATTAAAAAATGTCTGGGATATGCATAAGGCTATCCTTAGGAAACAGTAACATGTAATATGGGTAGACTTTATGGGCCTTTTGATTCTTATCTACCATCAAATTCTCTGTTTCTACAAACATCAGGACTGATGGTTTAATGTTTGAGAAATAAGGAGGAGGATTGTTTTTTTAATTGCATAGCAAGGTTTTACTGATTGTGATCTGGAGAACAAACCTCAAATGATGTGTTAGTGTCACACTATCTAATAGAGTAACCACCTGTCCGTGTCACCCCAAGACTTCATCTAATTAAACATATTGCTGTAAATATATTTTAAATTTAGAAGTGTGTAATTGGGAGGTGTGCAATCAGTGGTGGTTCTAGAACTTAAATTATTTTTGCAGGGGCACTAAAAAAGCTGGTGAAAAAGTTGGTAAGCACAGCACACATAACATTTGGAGGGGCATAGCACCCCTGAGCACCCCCATAGAACCATCACTGATAAGACCCCTAGAAGAAAGGTGACATACCCAGATACCCTAGCTAAAAATGACTACTCTAAAAGACTTCAATAGAACAGTTGGTGCTCTGTAACATATGAAACAAGTCTATATGAATGTCAAGCTTAGAAATAAGTGTATTTGTATGATGAATATTCAAAATGATTGATAGAATACATGTAACGTTTCTTCTAGTAGATGCGCATACATTGTCTTCTGCTCTCCAGCCTCTCCGATTTCAAAGGCCACACCAAAGTCTTTATCTTAACCAGTTTTTATGTTATTCTATGCAGCTAATTCATTAAAGACCACTTATCTCTTCATTTTTTAAGAAATGTCATAGAAACTGGTAACGTTGGAGAAACTGAGTGAAGCTGGTTATGGCTGGAGAGGACTTTTAGTGAATGTTACCATGTGGTTGTAGACTTTGATACAACAACATAATCTACCACAGTTACAATATTCACCCAATTCAAGGCTATTCCTACTTTAGACAAAACCTACACTTTGATAATCTGCCTGATCAGATACTCTAAGTCAGCGCAGGTTTAAAATGGGAAAGATCACAAGTGCTAGGATTTGTAATGACCCAGAGTGTGTGTTCATTTACAGTTGAAATGGGAAAACTTTCTGTGCAAAGGAATAGAAGATAGTATCATGTAACCTCTGTATTAGATGTACAATTGTTGATAAACCACACAATACACTTAGTTTCACTTACAGTAATATATATACTCAACCACATGCAGATCTACACACATAGCTTCAGACATGCACACCATACTTGCACACACGTCTGTTGCTGTTACTCATGCTTGTGAGATGCCATGCTGTTCTGAGACAAGCCAGAGGATGACAGTGCCAGCTGGCACCATGAGGTACTTTTAATATAACATTTCTGGGTAGAAAAAGGAAAACAATATTGGCAGAAAACTAAAAACTGCTTTTTCAATAACAAATTACTGATTGCTGCTGTTTTTCAGTGTCATTAAAGGCTACACAAAACCTTTCAGGGCTGAATGTGTCCTATGAGTTGCAGTGTGCACCCCTGCACTACAGAATCCTAAGCCATTGGTCACTGATCAGGGGTCAAGTCCTACAAAAAAAGGTGTGGGAACTCACCAAGACTTCCACCCCCCTCACAATTAATATTGTTTTATATACATACACACTGTATTTATATTTTTATAATCTATACACTTTGGTTAATAAAGGAAATTAAATCCAGTTGAATGGTTGCCTTTGAGCTTGAGAATCCTCCTCTGTCACAGAGTCTCGCCCACTTAAGGTGCAATAGTCCTATTTATGCTGAGTGGAGCTAAATAACCCCAGAGCAAGCCACATAGAAATATAAAAACCATGGGGCCCATTTATCAAGCTCCGGATGGAGCTCGAGGGCCCGTGTTTCTGGTGAGCCTGTAGGCTCGCCAGAAACACCAGTTATAAAGCAGCGGTCTAAAGACAGCTGCTCCATAACGTTACCACCTGCTCTGAGCAGTCGGACAGACATCACTGCAATTCAACCCGATCGTACTGATCCCCCCTGCTGGAGGCCGTTTGGCCGCGAACCTGCTGGGGGTGGGGTTGCACCAGCAGCTCACAAGAGCTGCTGGTGCAATGCTGAATACAGAGAGCCTATTGCTCTCTGCATTCAGCGAGGTCTGTCAGATCAGGTCCGACAGACCTTTGTTAAATAGGGGCCCTAGTGTTACACACATTGTGGGGTGATCACACAGCAGGACCGCTGACAGGCTTGCATTTAGTGTACTGTATGAAGTGTTACTGCTCATTACTAGAGGATTTCACTATCCCTCTAACTAGACTGTGATGTAGCCCCTCTCACTAGCACCAGCAGCAGTGTTTACTGAAGTGTTTCTATTCTCTGTCCAGGGGGAACTAAGTTCCTCCTGCAAAAATAGAGCAGGAACTCCGTTCCCATGCATTCCCGCTCGACTTGACCACTGTCACTAATGCAGTGGAAGGTGAAGTGATTATTGCTAAAAAGAACACATTCATTGTCATGACAGAAACCAGTGGCATATTAAAGTTTTGTGCTGTCTAGGCACTCAGAATTCTGCTGCCTCCTCCAGGATTAAGCCTTTTTTGGCCATAATAATTTTTGGTCAGGATGTAAGTGACTTTTTTCCTCCTGGAATATCGAAAGAAAATGTTCTTCACTAGGGCTGGCAAAACATTTATAAACATATAAATAACTATATATATATATATATATATATATATATATATATATATATATATATGTGTATATATATATATATATATATATATATATATACCCTTCTGCTCCCAACAAAGACTCAAAAATTGCCCCCCCCCCCCATTCTGCCGACCTAGGCAAGTGCCTTGTTTGCCTAGGCCAAAATATGTTCTAACAGAAACAGATTCTGGCAATATATTGAATGTACATAATTTAGCTAAATACTAATGGTTGTATTCAAAAATGTAATTTTAGTAGACAGATACATTGCTTAATTGATAATACAAACACTGTTTTGCACATGTGCCCTTTAACTGTGATCAACTCTAGATTGCGATAGATAAAGATATTCATAGTTGTCTGTGATGGTAAACTTTACCCTTTGTATAAACAAATCAGGAATGTTAGTAATATTTTAGATAAAATGTATAGTTTAAATGTATAGTTCATATATAAATCATTTATAAAGGATTAGGATATCCTTATGATACATAATTCTGCACATAGTGCACAATTATGTAAATTGTTCCCAATGTCTACTGTTCCTTTAATTCCCGGCAACTATGTAAACACAGACCAATGTTTTTATGTATGTAAATGCTTGTTACCTTAGTATGCTCTCACAGAAAGAAGTTAAAGGGACATGACACTCATATTTTTTCTTTCATGATTCAGGTAGAACATGCAATTTTAAACAACTTTGTAATTTACTTTTATTATCAAATTTTCTTTGTTGTCTTGGTATCTTTTGTTGAGAAACAGGGACATAAGTTCAATAGCGTGCACTTGTTTGGAGCACTATATGGCAGCAGTTTTGCAAGAATGTTATTCATTTGCAAGAGCACTAGATGACAGCGCTATTTCCTGCCACATAGTGCTACAGACATCTAACTAGGCATCTCTTCACCAAAGAATACCATGGGAAAGAAGCAAATTTGACAATAGAAGTAAACTCAAAACTTAAAATTGAATGCTCTGAATTACAAAATAACATTTTATGTTTCCTATCCTTTAAAGGGACACTCAATCAAAATTAAACTTTCATTATTCAGATAGAGCATGCCATTTTAAACAACTTTCCAATTTACTTCCATTAACTAAATGTGCACAGTCTTTTTATATTTAAACTTTTTAAGTCACCAGCTCCTACTGAGCATGTGCAAGAATAAGTGTGTATGCATTTGTGAATGGCTGATGGCTGTCACATGGTATGTGTATGCATTTGTGATTGGCTGATGGTTGTCACATGGTACAGGGGGTGTGGAAAAAGACATAACTTTTAAAATTGTCATAATTGTCAATTGTCATAATCTACTACTCATTTGAAGTTCAGACTAAGTGCTATTGCATTGTCTTGTTATCTTGCATTTGTTGATTATACAAATCTACTGTGTTGACTGGTCCTTTAAACTTTAACAAACAATATCAAGTGAAAGACGTACATTTGATAACAAATGTAAACTAGTATTATTATTTTTAATTGTACACTATCATAAAATTTAATTTTGACTCTCACATTTCAAAGTAAATTAAAATAAACAGTATGTTAAGTGTAATTATAGAAATGGAAAAATAAAGCTAAAAAAGATCAAACATAAAGCAGGAACAATAAACCACATTACGCAGTCCCTCAGCACAAACTTAAAGTATAGAAGGTTAACGTACCTCGCAGATTTTCTCTAAAGATGGAACAAAAAAATCATCGCAAACAATTGCCAAGGCATAGAACATATACAGCGCCTGTAATAAAAAAAAATACTGTTACAATGAGTTAGATGGTAGAATATAAAATCAGCAATAACTATACTAGAGGTTGTGTTTTTAATATAACAAAACACAAATACCATGTCTTATAAGATTTGCAGTAAAAATGAAATTGTATCCACAGGGGTTTAACTACAGGGGTCTTAGGAGCCTCGTCTGATACTGGGCTCACACCTCTAGGTGCCCCATCTTAAAAAACAGGGGTGATCCCCCTGCAAAATAGAGCTCACAGTGTAAGGAAAGTGCATTGATTTGCCTTTACAAATATGGCAGGTTCTCCAAGATGGTCACCATTGTGTCGCTATACATAAGAAACTGCGAACCAAGTCCTAAAAAAGATGAGGACAAATAGAGGCGCCTAGTGTGATACCATATGGACCAAAGAGAAAACGCAAGTATATATATCTCAAATTTACTCACAATCCAAGCTCAGCTGACTCGTAAGCACAGTATCGAGCAGGATCACGTTCTCCCAAGAGTAGCAGGGAGATGACAGGAGTCCAAGTGCGGTTTACACAGCCACCGGTACTAGACTCGATGACCAGAGGTGTCTAAAAAACATTCAACAACACACACGCAACTCGTTTCTCATCGTGAATGCTGTTTCATCAGGCTAGCTGAGAAACACGTTGCTGTGTTTCCTACGTATTTTTATTGTTTTTAATAAAAACTAATTACTTTTATCTACACCTTGCTCTTGTCGAATGGTTTTTGGACACCTGGGGTCATCGAGTCTAGTACCGGTGGCTGTGTAAACCACACTTGGAATCCTGTCATCTCCCTGCAACTCTTGGGAGAACGTGATCCTGCTCGATCATGTGCTTACGAGTCAGCTGAGCGGCTCCAAAGTCTCAGTCTGCTGAATATTGCATAATTGCACTGGATGTGCCCCTTGGTTTGTGAGTATATTTGAGATATTAATACTTGCCTTTTCTCTTTGGTCCATATGGTTTCACACTAGGCGCTTCTATTTGTCCTCCTCCTTTGTAGGACTTGGTTCTTATTTCTTCATCTTTATAAAGAGAGCCGCCCTACTGTCTACAAGCACGTTTTTGAACACTTATTGGAATCTAAGTATATATCAAAAGACACTGTTTCCCTGTCCTTTGGGGTGGACAATCTCAGTCTGCTGAATATCCACAAGGATACGTTATATCGTTAATAATATTGAGTCACGAGTCATAATATTGAGTCACGAATCATTCTATCACTTATTTTTATTTTTTATATATTGTTTCAATGTTGACTTAGCACTATATTATTTGATTTGATTTATCACTTTATTATTTTTGTATTATTTTTGTATTAATTCTGGTGCACCTTCTTTAGTTCAGTATTGCACTGTATTTTGCTGAATATTTATACACAGAAAAAACTGCCACCATATTTGTACAGAAAGGTTGCACAAGTATTATCGTCTGGAACAGACTTATCAAAGGAGAAGGATAGCTCATAGTCAGTGAGAGTCATCTCCAATTCTGTGGAATATGGGTGTCTGTCAGGGTTCCCTCTAAGGCCAATTTTGTGAGCGACCCAGCAGTGAAACAGTTAGGGATAGATTACAAGTGGAGCGCTAAATTACAAGTGGCTGGTTATTGCTGATAGTAGCATCTTTATATTTTAATAAAATAACTGCAAAAAGCTGTTTTGACGATCGAAAGGGAGCGGGTGTGGGGTGTTAGAAAAAAAAAAAACAGCACTGTGTGTTCCCTGTAAATATATATGTATATGATTATATACATATATATTTCTGTGTTAATATGGGTATATACATATATATTTAGATTTGCTGCCATTGCCGCACTACTTACCACCTTCGTTGCGCTTAGGTTCTGATACCATCTTTGATGGCATCAGAACGAGGCTCCCTTAGAGGGAACACTGATGTCTGTTATTAATCAAGTATGCTGTTAGAATTCATGGTGTTATGGAAAGGAAGTTATTGAAATAAGGGGCCCTGTTACAGTTTTTGCTCTGGGGCCCAATTTGGTCTAATTACACTCCTAGGTATCCAGTTATCAACCTTTTTTAATGTTTATTCGCATTATATTACAGAGATATGATTTGGTAAATACAAGAAGCTGTTAACTTTAGGGTAATACAGCAAAATGGATGTAATTGGTTAATATATAATCTCTGGCGGAAAAAGAAGTGTATTTTTCCTTTCATCTATAGCTGATATACAGAGCTGAAATCAGGTTGTTGGGAATTAAATTACGCTTTGATGATAGAAATGGGACATTTAATCCAACCTTGCTCCCATTACCTAAACAGGGAATTTCTTTCATCAGCTTCCAAGTGAACGTTTAAAGAAAGGGATAAATATTACTTATGGAGAAAATTACAGATATTCCAAACTGACTCCCAATGCAGCACAGTCACTGTAGAGTTGTTGTTGCCCTTAAAGAGACATGAAACTTAACTGAAAAAAATGTTATTCATTTTCATCACTTGTTTTTTCATTCCTTATTTGGCTTTTGTAGTTTAACTTTTTATTTTTTTAAAACATCCACAAAGAGGCTGCAATGCATCCTGCAGGATCTGAAACATAAACTTGCAGCATGATACACAGTGACTGCTTGATAAGTGCAGTAGCTCATTTATATCTGCTCCCAATTGGCCACAGTAAAGGAGATAAAATAAACATAATCCAGATGCTTTTCTAGGGATATGTTACTGGATTGCCAACCATTTAATTGTTTTAACAAAATTACAGTTCTAAATGTTTTTATTTGTTTGTTTATTTATTTTTTCTATGCAGATCTCTTGCAGTGCAGTGCTTAAAGGGACAGTCTAGTCAAAATTAAACTTTCATGATTCAGATAGGGCATGGAATTTTAAACAACTTTAGAATTTACTTTTATCTTAAAATTTTCTTCGTTCTCTTGGTATTCTTAGTTGAAAGCTAAACCTAGGTAGGCTCATGTGCTAATTTATAAGCCCTTCAAGGCCACCTCATGGGGTCGATTTATCAAAGTGTCAATCTCAGTGCATTTGCCGGCGTCAATACGCTCGTAAGACATCGCTAACGCGGATCCTAATACGATACCCTTATTTATCAAAAAAGCCGTCAAAAACATGTGCGTCAAGTACGGTGTAAAGAGCATCGGACTGGTGTAAACTAACAGTCATCAATGTCGCTGTTATTCAAGTTTTTTCCAACTTTATTTATACCATTTCATTACTGTCCATGAATAAGCACATTTCTCTAAAGCTAATCTTTTATTTTTCATCTGTTAATGTCCAAGAAATAGCTAGATTTATACCTCAGCAAACAATATATCATAGAAAGTTATTTTTATATTTATTTGTTATACAAAAAAAATCTGTTATATGATACTTTCACATAAACTAATGTATTTGTATTTCTAGAAGTCATGATGATATGCTTTTATCTCATATTTTTTTTTTATAAATGATTATTAATGCTAGAATTTGTACATATATCTTTTTACATACTTGTATATGTATATATATATATATATATATATATGTGTGTGTGTGTGTGTGTGTGTGTGTGTGTGTGTGTGTGTGTTATGTCAGAAATCTTTTGCAAACTTTTTCCATGTCCCTAAATTCCTTTTTTGTTCTAAACAATGTTGTCTTTCATATCTCTGTGTTTATTTATACCACTATATGTACATAGTGTAAATGTATTATTATTCTGAGCAGGAATAATTGCAAATATAACATGTAATCAGGGTATCATATGTATTTATTTGCAATCAATGGATATTTTAAGAGCTGGGACAGTTTTCTCTCTGTACCTGTGTAACCTCTCCTGATTGAAATCTAGTTTTAAAAGCCACCCTTCACAGGTGTTATAAAATGGGCTGGCATATAAGATGACATTTCTTACTGAAAAAGAAATTCAAGAGAAGGAACAAATACACTGAAAATAGCATGACAGTAAAGAGGTGATTTTAATTTCTGCTGTATCTGAATCATGACAGTTTAATGTTAGGTGGGCTATCCCTTTAAACTATCAGTTTAAGATTATATTGAATCAAACATCAATTCGAATTTTAAAATCCTTGTCTAAAATATTACACGGTTGTCAGCATCAATGTTTATCTTTAATACTAATTTCACATATACATACTTTCAAAGTATAATACACAATGTAACAAATGGCACTTACAAGTTCTGATGAGTGATCAATGACAGTGTCGAGCAATTTGATTAGTTAGTGATAGTTTAAAATGTATATTTGAATCAGATTGGCTGATGTCATAAATCATGTGATTATGCATATTCCAATCAAAAGTGGTTGAAAAATCCACTAGTGTGTGGGTTGTTTAGGAGTTTGCGTCATAATTGGTACGAAAAGTGTTGCGTCAAATTTGGTGCGAAGTGGAGAGTGGGACTTGTATTACATGGCTTAAACATGGTGCACATAGATTATTCAGAAAAAATAAAAAGGAAGTTAGCTATATTATGTAGTGTATTTCATTTTTATCTCTATATCTATTAATGCGACAAGTTTGGGGCAAAACTTTTCAACAAATTTATAGAAATAATATTGTCCCCTTGCTTTGTAATGAGAGACACATTTGTAGCATAATCCATAAGTAGTAATGTATTTTTATCCCTATATCTACTAGTGCACCAAATGTGGAGCAATAATATTGTTTGATTTAGAAAGGGTATACAATTTTAATAGAGTTTCTAATTTACTTTTATTATGTCATATACTGCATTCTTTTGCAGCATCGGACATAAGCTTTCTGTGTTTTCAGACTCCCATTGAGTTCTATGGCATCCGCGACCTCAAGGGTGACGGATTGAAAACTAGGTACACTGTGTCGGAATAGATCATTGGGAAAAGGCTCAAATAGATAATAGATAATTGGGAAAAGGCTCAAATAGAGTTGAATCTGAATTCAAAACATCTGTAATGACGCAAGCATCGATCTCCATCGGATTGAGATCGCGGCATCGTATTTTACATCACAAATTTCAACATTTGCTGATCCACTGCACATCGATAAATGCTGACAGCAATGATAAATGCCGATCTTGACACTTTGATAACTACGGCGGATCAATCTCGCGACAAATACAACGTGGGAATCAATCGTATTTTCAGTTGACACTTTGATAAATCGACCCCTATATCTGACCGCATTTGACATTTTTTACAGCTAGAGGGTTTTAGTTCATGTGTGTTATATAGATAACATTGTGCTCATGCCCGTGGAGTTACTTATGAAAGGGCACTGATTGGCTAAAATGCAAGTCTGTCAAAAGAACTGAAATAAGGGGGCAGTCGTCAGAGGCTTAGATAGAAGGTAATTACAGAGGTAAAAAGTATATTAATATAACCGTGTTGGTTATGCCAAACTGGGGAATGGGTAATAAAGGGATTATCTATCATTTTAAACAATAAAAATTCTGGAGTAGACTGTCCCTTTAATTGCAAAGCCCTAGAAAGGCTGAAAAGCATATTTATATCTATCCCTACAACATTTTACACAGTGACAGGTTGATCACTACAAGTCTTCAATTTTATGTATCTCTACTTGACCACAGTGAAGGAGATAAGAAATATACTTAATAAGCTTTCCAAGAGGTATGCTACTGGACTACAATACAGATTTTGCTAACAAAACAATTTCTTTGACCTTTTTTTTTCCTGGGAGACCACATGCACTGTGCCAACCTGTAAACTAACAGGGGCACTTATTGGTAAGCATGTTCTGTGTGCAATATACTATTGACTTCAGTTTTCCCTCTAAGGTTACATTTTGTGAGCGGCCCAGCAGTGAATGAGTTAATAAGGGAACCATACCTTGCAGTCTGCATTGTGTAGTGTTTGCTAACTGCATGGTGAGGTTCCCTAATTAACTATTTAATGCAGGGCCACTCACAAAATCTGGCCTTAGAGGGAGCACTGATTGACTTACATGGCTGTTTGCTTCCAGAGACTCATGGGGGCCTCTTTATGATGATGCGAGTAGAGATGATCCGATATTGCAAATCATGTCCGCTGTACATCGATAAATGCCGACAGCATACGCTGTTGGCATTTATCATTGCACCAGAACTACTGGTGCAATACCGCCCCCTGCAGATTCGCGGACGCTAGCAGGGGGTGTCAATCAACCCGATCGTATTCAATCGAGTTGATTTCTGTCCGCTGCCTCAGAGCAGGCAGACAGGTTATGGAGCAGCGGTCTTTAGACCGCTGCATCACAACTTCTGTTTGCGGTGAGCCTGAAACACGGGGCATCAAGTTCCATACGGAGATTGATAAATATGCCCCATGGTGTTTATAAGTTAAACTGCATACGATTTTTAAAAAGTTTCCAATTTTTTTCTTCTATCAAATTTGCTTTGTTCCAATGATATTCTTTGTTGAAGAGGTACCAAGTTAGGCATCTGGAGCACTACATAGCATGATATAGTGCTGCCATCTAGTGCTCACTCAAATGGATTAACATTCATGCGAAACTGCTGCCATATAGTGCTCTACAAAATGGGCCAGCTCCTGAGCATACGTCCCTGCTTTTCAACAAAGGATACCTAGAGAACCAAGAAAAATTCATAATAGAAGTAGATAATACAGTTGCTTAAAATTGCATGCTCTATCTGAATCTTGACATTTTGGGGTTTTATATCCCTTTAACACAATCTCTGCATCAAACAAAGTTAAACGCAACATATTTCTACGGATTGCAATGCACAGGCATTATTTATTTGTTGCCTTTAACTGTTACAAACAAATAAAATAAATGTCTAAATTGGCCTTGATCTAAGTCCAGTGGGGAACATTCCAGAGCTTATAACATTCTCTGGCTCTTGAAACCTCTTGAAAGTATTGCGCTTACACTCAAAACCTGTGGGCTCCTCTAAGCAGCTGAATGAGGAACAGAAAATAAAGATAATTGACTCTTATAAAGCAGAAGAAGGCTATACAAATATATCTAAATACTTCCTACTTGCAGTTTCCAATTCCACTGTCTGAAATGTCATTGAAGGGACAAGTTCTTTATTTCTCCTTTTAATCTGTTTAATGTGTTGTGTTGCACATTCAGACGTTGAGTTATGAGATGAGATCACAGGTAAGGTTTCCTTCTACTGACACTTCTATGCAAATCATGTTTGTGCATACATTGTTGTACAGTCGAACAGTGCACCACTACATCAGTGCCAAGTAAATAGTCCTGCAGGTCCTTTGTAGTGATTTGGGGTTTTGTTTTAATTTCCTAGCCAGTCTACAGGTAGTAGTACTTTGTCTTGCACATCTTGGCTTGACTTAAAGGGACAGTCTACTCCAGAATTTGTATTGTTCAAAAAGATAGATAATCCCTTTATGACCAATTCCCCAGTTTTGCATAACTGTTATATTAATACACTTTGTACCTCTGTGATTACTTTGTGTCTAATACTCTGCAGACTGCCCCCTTATATCAGTTCTTTTGACAGACTTGAATTTTAGCCAATCAGTGCCCTCTCATAAGTAACTCCACGGGCGTGAGCACAATGTAATCTATATGGCACACATGAACTAACACCCTCTAGCTGTGAAAAACTGTAAATTGCACTCAGAGGCGGCCTTCAAGGGCTTAGAAATTAGCATATGAGTCTACCTAGGTTTAGCTTTCAACTAAGAATACCAAGAGAACAAAGTAAATTTGATGATAAAAGTAGATTGCAAAGTTGTTTAAAATTACATGCCCTATCTGAATCATGAAAGTTTAATTTTGACTAGACTGTCCCTTTAACTATTTAATCTTTATTTTTTAAAAATACATAAAACTAATTTTTTTTCTTTCATAATTCTAAAAAGCTTATGCTTTTGAACAACTTTCCAATTATCTAATTTGATTCGTATCCTTTGTTGAAAATAATTAGGTAGGCTTAGGAGCAGTAATGAAGTATTGGTATCTAGATGCTGATTGGTGACTGCAAATATATATCTCTTCTCATTGGCTCACCAGATCTGTTCATCTAGCTTCCAAGGGTGTATTTATGCTCCTGAGCCTACCTCGGCATGCTTTGCAGCAAAGAATACCAAGAGAACAAAGAAAAATAGATAATAGAAGTGCACTGGAAAGTTGCTTAAAATTATCAAGCCGTCAACTGTGCTGCATTCAACAGGACCAATACGCTTGCCTAATATCGCCTAACATCATGGCCGCGGACCTGAATACATTCTCCATATTTATAAAAATAGCCGTCAAAAAGCCGCGCACCAAGTACGGGGCAATGAGCAGCGGACTGTTGTCAACTAGCAGTCATCAATCTCGCTGCTATTCGGCTTTTTCCCAACTTTATTTATGTCCTGTCACTAAACATCGCCACTATACTAAAATGTTTAACCCCTATCCCACCGCTCCCAGACCCCGCCGCAACTAAATAAAGTTATTAACCCCCATCCTGCTGCTCCTGGAGCCCACCGCAACTCTAATAAAGTTATTAACCCCTATCCCTCCCCTCCCGGAGCCCACTGCAACTCTAATAAAGTTATTAACCCCTATCCCGCCGCCCCCGGACCCCTCCGCAACTAAATAAATGTATTAATCCCTAAACCCCTGGCCTCCCACATCACTACCACTTACTAAACCTATTAATCCCTAAGCCGCCAGCCCCCATATCGCCATAAACTAAATTAACCCCTAAACCTAAAAACCCGCTAACTTTACATTAAAAATTAACTCATCCCAATCTTATAATAAATTTAAACTTTAGTTAATTAAAATAAACTATATTTAACAACTAATTAACCTACCCTAACTGTTATACTAAAATTACATTAAACTAAAAATTAAATTAACTATATTACATTTCTAAAAACCTAACCCTACTCAAGTTATTTAAATCTACTATTACTAAGTTACAAAAAAATAACAACTAAGTTACACAAAATAATAAACACTAAGTTACACAAAATAAAAAACACTAAGTTACACAAAATAAAAAATAAATTATCAAATATTTAAACTAATTACACCTAATCTAATAGCCCTATCAAAATAAAAAAAAAAACCCTAGCCTACACTAAACTACCAATGGCCCTTAAAATGGCCTTTAGTGGGGCATTGCCCCAAAGAAATCAGCTCTTTTACCTGTTAAAAAAAATACAAATACCCCCCCAACAGTAAAACCCACCACCCACACAACCAACCCCCCCAAATAAAAACCTATCTAAAAAACCTAAGCTCCCCATTGCCCTGAAAAGGGCATTTGTATGGGCATTGCCCTTAAAGGGGCATTCAGCTATTTTACTGCCCAAAGTCCCTAACCTAAAATTAAAACCCACCCAATAAACCCTTAATAAACCTAACACTAACCCCCGAAGATCCACTTACAGTTTTCGAAGACCGGACATCCATCTTCATCCAAGCGGCAGAAGTCCACAGCAAAGCCGGCAGAAGTCTTCATCCAAGCAAGCAGCAGTCTTCATCCAGACGGCATCTTCTATCTTCATCCATCCGGCACGGAGCGGCTCCATCTTCAAGACACGACTTCTCTTGAAGAATGAAGTTTCCTTTAAATGACGTCATCCAAGATGGCGTCTCTTACATTCCGATTGGCTGAGAGAATTCTATCAGCCAATCGAAATTAAAGGGGAAAAAATCCTATTGGCTGTTGCAATCAGCCAATAGGATTGAGCTTTCATCCTATTGGCTGATCCAATCCAATAGGATTGAGCTTGCATTCTATTAGCTGATTGGAATAGCCAATAGAATGCAAGCTCAATCCTATTGGCTGATTGGATCAGCCATTAGGATGAAAGCTCAATCCTTTTGGCTGATTGCAACATCCAATAGGATTTTTCCCCCCTTAATTCCGATTGGCTGAATTCTATCAGCCATTTGGAATGTAAGGGACGCATTCTTGGATGATGTCATTTAAAAGGAAACTTCATTCTTCAAGATTCGTCATAAGAAGAGGACCGCTCCGCGCCTGATGTCTTGAAGATGTACCCGCTCCGCACCAGATGGATGAAGATAGAAGATGCCGTCTGGATGAAGGCTTCTGCCCGCTTGGATGAAGACTTCGGCCCGCTTGGATAAAGACTTCTGCCGGCCTAGATGAGGACTTCTGCCGCTTGAATGAGGATAGATGCCCGGTCTTCGAAAACTGTAAGTGGATCTTCGGGGGTTAGGGTTACGTTTTTTTAAGGGTTTATTGTATGTCCATACAAATGCCCTTATCAGGGCAATGGGGAGCTTAGGTTTTTTAGATAGGTTTTTATTTGGGGAGTTGGTTGTGTGGTTGGTGGGTTTTACTGTTGGGGGGTGTTTGTATTTTTTTTTACAGGTAAAAGAGCTGATTTCTTTGGGGCAATGCCCCGCAAAAGGCCCTTTTAAGGGCCATTGGTAGTTTATTGTAGGCTAGGGTTTTTTTATTTTGGGGGGCTTTTTTATTTTGATAGGGCTATTAGATTAGGTGTAATTAGTTTAAGTATTTAATGATTTATTTTTTATTTTGTGTAATTTAGTGTTTTTTATTTTTTTGTAACTTAGGCCTAGATTTAGAGTTGGGCGGTAGCCGTCAAAACCAGCGTTAGAGGCTCCTAACGCTGGTTTTTACCGCCCTCTGGTATTTGGAGCCAGTCATTAAAGGGTCTAACGCTCACTTTCCAGTCGCGACTTTTCCATACCGCAGATCCCCTTACGTCAATTGCGTATCCTATCTTTTCAATGGGATCTTTCTAACGCCGGTATTTAGAGTCGTGGCTGAAGTGAGCGTTAGAAATCTAACGACAAAACTCCAGCCGCAGAAAAAAAAACAGTAGTTAAAAGCTTTCTGGGCTAACGTCGGTTTATAAAGCTCTTAACTACTGTGCTCTAAAGTACACTAACACCCATAAACTACCTATGTACCCCTAAACCGAGGTCCCCCCACATCGCCACCACTCTATTAAAAATTTTTAACCCCTAATCTGCCGTCCGCACGCCGCCGCAAGGTACGTTATACTTATGTACCCCTAATCTGCTGCCCCTAACACCGCCGACCCCTATATTATATTTATTAACCCCTAATCTGCCCCCCTCAACGTCGCCTCCACCTGCCTACAATTATTAACCCCTAATCTGCCGACCGGACCGCGCCGCTATTATAATAAAGTTACTAACCCCAAATCCGCCTCACTCCCGCCTCAATAACCCTATAATAAATAGTATTAACCCCTAATCTGCCCTCCCTAACATCGCCGACACCTAACTTCAAACATTAACCCCTAATCTGCCGACCGGAGCTCACCGCTATTCTAATAAATTTTTTAACCAGTAAAGCTAAGTCTAACCCTAACCCTAACACCCCCCTAAGTTAAATATAATTTAAATCTAACGAAATAAATTAACTATTATTAAATAAATTATTCCTATTTAAAGCTAAATACTTACCTGTAAAATAAACCCTAATATAGCTACCCTGATCGGAACAGCCAATAGAATGCGAGCTCAATCTGATTGGCTGATTGAATCTGCCAATCGGATTGAACTTGATTCTGATTGGCTGATTCTATCAGCCAATCAGAATTTTCCTACCTTAATTCCGATTGGCTGATAGAATCCTATCAGCCAATCGGAATTCGAGGGACGCCATCTTGGATGACGTCCCTTAAAGGAACCGTCATTCGTCGGGAAGTCGTCGGAAGAAGAAGATGGGTCCGCGGTGGAGGTCTTCAAGATGGAGCCGGTCGTCATCGGATGAAGATAGAAGATGCCGCTTGGATCAAGATGGTTGCCGGTCCGGATCGCCTCTTCTTCCCGGATAGGATGAAGTCTTTTGAGCCTCTTCTGGACCTCTTCAGCCGCCGGATTATGGATCGCCAGCCCCCGCTTGGGCTTGGATGAAGATTTCGGAGCCTGGAATGATCGGTGATACCTGGCATCGTGAAGACAAGGTAGGAAGATCTTCAGGGGCTTAGTGTTAGGTTTATTTAAGGGGGGTTTGGGTTAGATTAGGGGTATGTGGGTGGTGGGTTGTAATGTTGGGGGGGGGTATTGTATGTTTTTTTTTACAGGCAAAAGAGCTGAATTCTTTGGGGCATGCCCCGCAAAGGGCCCTTTTAAGGGCTGGTAAGGTAAAAGAGCTTTGAACTTTTGTAATTTAGTATTTTAACTAGGTAGCTATTAAATAGTTCTTAACTATTTAATAGCTATTGTACCTGGTTAAAATAAATACAAAGTTGCCTGTAAAATAAATATTAATCCTAAAATAGCTACAATATAATTATAATTTATATTGTAGCTATATTAGGGTTTATTTTACAGGTAAGTATTTAGATTTAAATAGGAATAATTTATTTAATAAGAGTTAATTTATTTTGTTAGATAAAAATTATATTTAACTTAGGGGGGTGTTAGTGTTAGGGTTAGACTTAGCTTTAGGGGTTAATACATTTATTATAGTAGCGGTGAGCTCCGATCGGCAGATTAGGGGTTAATTATTGTAGGTAGCTGGCGGCGACATTGTGGGGGGTAGATTAGGGGTTAATAAATATAATATAGGGGTCGGCGGTGTTAGGGGCAGCAGATTAGGGGTACATAGGGATAATGTAGGTAGCGGCGGTATACGGAGCGGCAGATTAGGGGTTAAAAAAAATATGCAGGTGTCAGCGATAGCGGGGGCGGCAGATTAGGGGTTAATAAGTGTAAGGTTAGGGGTGTTTAGACTCGGGGTACATGTTAGAGTGTTAGGTGCAGACGTAGGAAGTGTTTCCCCATAGAAAACAATGGGACTGCGTTAGGAGCTGAACGCTGCTTTTTTGCAGGTGTTAGTTTTTTTTTTTAGCTCAAACTGCCCCATTGTTTTCTAGGGGGATATCGTGCACGAGCACGTTTTTGAAGCTGGCCGCGTCCGTAAGCACCGCTGGTATCTAGAGTTGCAGTGGCGCTAAATTATGCTCTACGCTCCCTTTTTGGAGCCTAACGCACTGAAAACCCAGCCATTCTGTGAACTCTAAATACCAGCGGTATTTAAAAGGTGCGGGAGAAAAAAAGAGCGCATAGCTAACGCACCCCTTTGGCCGCCAAACTCTAAATCTAGCCGTTAGTGTTTTTTATTTTTTGTAACTTAGTTGTTATTTTTTTGTAACTTAGTAATTTTTAATTGTAGATTTAAATAATTTGAGTAGGGTTAGGTTTTTAAATATGTAATATAGTTAATTTAATCTTTAGTTTAATGTAATTATAGTATAATAGTTAGGGTGTTAATTAATAGTTTAATATAGTTTATTTTAATTCTACAGGTAAGTTTAAATTTTTTATAAGATAGGGATGAGGTAATTATAATGTAAAATTAGCGGGTTGTTAGGTTTAGGGGTTAATAGCTTAATTTAGTTTATTGCGATGTGGGGGGCTGGCGGTTTAGTTAGTGGTAGTGATGTTAGGGGTTAATAATTTTATTACAGTTGCGGTGGGGTCCAGGAGCGGCGGGATAGGGGTTAATATATTTATTTAGTTGCGGTGGGCTCCGGGAGCGGCGGGATAGGGGTTAATAACATTATGTAGCCTCGGGGCTTATGTTAGGGTGTTAGGTGTAAACATTACTTGTTTTCTACCATAGAAATCAATGGGATATCTAGCAGCATTGAACATAAGCTTTCGCTGCTTTCAGACTCCCATTGATTCCTATGGCATCCGCCGGCTCCAGGGTGGCGGATTGAAAACCAGGTACTCTGGGCCGGAATAGTGGCGAGCGTACCTGTTAGAAATTTGATAACTTGCAAAAGTTGTCATATAGTGCGGAAATTTGTATTCGGAACATCTGTAATGACGCAATCATCGATCTGTGTCAGATTGAGACCAGCGGATCATATGTTACGTCACAAATTTCAACTTTTGCCGGTCTGTAGGCTTTGATAAAAAGGTCGAATCAAGCTTGTCACAATTACGCTGCGGAATTCCATCGTATTTGCAGTTGGCGGCTTGATAAATATCCCTCAAGAGGTGGACCAAGAAAAATGTCCGATAGAACTACTTGCAGGCTGTAGCAGAACCATTTGAAAAAAAGAAATCACTGTCAACTGTTAAAGGGACAGTCTTCTTGATTTTTTGTTATTGTTTAAAATGATGCCTTTAATATTCATTCCCCAACTTTGCATAACCAACACTGTTACTGTATATTAATATATTTTATAACTTTTAATAAGTTTGCCTGTTTTTAAACCGCTGCAGGTTGCCTCTAATCTCAGTGCTTTTTATTAGCTTTTTAAATCTTGAACAACAGCCAGACAGTTCTAGTTTGTGTGTGCCATATAGATAGCATTGTGCTCACTCCTGTTGAGAATCATAATAGTTATATAAGAATCTGCACTGATTGGCTAAAATGCAAGATTGTAAAAATCACTGAGTTAAGGCACTCTGCAGGGGCTTAGATACAGCTAATCATAAAGATAAAAAGTATATTAATATAACAGTGTTATTTTTTTTAAAATAAGAATTTTCAAGCAGACTGTCCCTTTAAGCATGGGGATGGATCTATTATTGTTTTGGGATTGTGTGATACCCAGTGGCAGGAAATATTGTAGATAGAGGAAATAACAAATTCTGGAAGCTTATGTCTCAAAGTCAGTGAAGAAAATGAAGCTGAAAAGATGTTGGATGTATTCCAACAAGGCAATGGTCCAAAGCACACAAAAAATCAACTATTAACTCCTTCAAGAAATAAAGGTTTTAAATCAGCTTTTTACAGTCTCCAGGTTTGGATATTATTGTAAATCTCTGGACTCATCTAAAACATGAGGTGCATGTGAGAAAACCTAAATATATTTCTGAACTAAAAATATTCTGAAAGTAAGAGTGGGGAAATATTCCTAAAGCAAGAATAGAAAGACCATTAGCGGGTACAAATATGACTAAGGGCTCGATGATCTAAACCTTTCCACCGAAGGTGAGATGATCTAAAACTATCTGTCAGAGCTACAAAATGAATGGCGGGATGATCAAAAAGCTCATATTACATTGTTAGCTGTGGCCTATCTCTCTAAGGGGTGTAACCATGGCCGGATTTGCAGCCCAGGTAGCTGTGGGCACCAAAATCTGAAGCGCCTCCCTCTTGCTGTTGTGCCCGCGACTGCTGCAAGCATTCCGCATGCGTGGGGGAAGCTGGATGGCGTGCATGCACAATACTCGCAGCAACCTTAACAAAGATGGTCACCTGCTGACCAGTATTTATAATAGGCAGAGACAGGAGCCCCTCTATGGAGGGCGCCTGTAGGCACATGCCTAGTCTGCCTTTTTATAAATCCGGCCCATGGTGTACTTTACATTTCTGTATGCAATTGCAAGATACATACATACAGAATAGTACTCAATAAAATAATTTTACAAAAGTGCACTGAATTTGCACCCCTTTGTAGGGGTTAAACATATGAAGTTCCATGGGGAGTAGAGCAAAAATGGCATTCTCTAGTAAATTAAAGAACGGCATTTTTTCAATACATTGAGGCCTATTTATCAAAGGTCTTGCGGATCTGCTCCAACAGTGCGGATCAGTTCCGCAAGACCTCGCTGAATGCAGAAAGCAATACGCTCTCTGTATTTAGCATTGCACCATCAGCTCACAAGTCTGAAGACTCGCCAGACACACGTACCCACAAGCTCCATTCAGAGCTTGATAAATGGGCCTCATTGTCTCTTTCAATATTCCACAGCAGACAAGTCTTTAATAGTAAAAATACTTATAATAAGCTACATCTTGATAAAGAATTGTTCTGGGCTCACCAAAATTGCATTTTTTTTATACTATGAATCCCTCTCCCCCCCCCCCCAAAAAAAAATCCCCAAATCTACTTTAATTTTGTTAAGTATGCAATACCTCCTTCACCATCTGTCAGAAGAAGATTTAATTGCTTGTTCTATAACCATACAAAATCATGCAAATCTATCCATCTTCATTTTTAATTATTTTAGAAAAAAAAGCAGCTACTTTCAGGCTTCTATTGTTCAGAAATCTCATGAGTACAAAATCATTACAGATAATTTATTAATTTCAAAATTCTGAACATAATGTCACGGAAACCAACAAGATTGTGTTCTGTATAATGAGTACATGCTTTGTTATTTCTTTAATCTTAATCTTTAATCTTCCAATACATTTTCTAAAAAAAATAAAAATAAAAACAAAGCATTGCTTTATCATAGAAATATTAATTTGGAAATTGAAAAGAGTTAACAAAAAATATTCTGGCCCTCCTACATACTGCACAGTGATTAGTTGATGAGTGCAGAAGATCAGTAATGTATAATTATTTAAAACAAATATTTTATGCAAATTTTCTGCATTGCAGTTATACAAGTATAAATGTAATTCTTAAAATACTACTACCTGTCAACCATATACAATTCGATAAAATGTATTAACAAAAAAAATACTATCAATGGACATATAAAATAACTGCATACCCCCCAACTGTTCCGATTTTTGCCGGACAGTCCCAGTTTTAGGGGTCTGTTCCGCTGTCCCGGGTTGCTTGCCATCTGTCCTGCATTGCCCATGCATTTAAAAAAAAAGTATTAGGCCCATACTCAGAAGCAGCTGGCTTTTCTCTCCCAGGGTTAGATAGATACCTGTTAGATTCCTTGTGGAAAATGAATAGTGTGTGGGTTAAGCAGAAGTAAGAAGGCTGTATACCCTCTGACCTCAGGTAATGGTGACCTCTAACCTCTGGTAGTGATGACGTCTAACCCCTGGTGATAATACTAGCATGATTTCAGTTTTATACGATGAGCAATGCTAACACAAGGGTAACGAACAGTGGCAGCCTCAGACTGACAGCTAATGTGCTTGCCAACCCCAGGACCCCATACAATGAATTACAAATACCCATATATGCTGTAGTGTGTGTGTGTGTCTGTATCTATAGGTGTGTGTATCTGCATGTATAAGTGTATGCTATGTAGTGTGTGTGTGTATTTGCATGTATAAGTGTATGCTGTGTAGTGTGTATGTATCTGCATGTATAAGTGTATGCTGTGTAGTGTGTATGTATCTGCATGTATAAGTGTATGCTGTGTAGTGTGTATGTATCTGCATGTATAAGTGTATGATGTGTAGTGTGTGTGTATCTGCATGTATAAGTGTATGCTATGTAGTGTGTGTGTGTATCTGCATGTATAAGTGTATGCTATGTAGTGTGTGTGTGTATCTGCATGTATAAGTGTATGCTGTGTAGTGTGTATGTATCTGCATGTATAAGTGTATGATGTGTAGTGTGTGTGTATATGCATGTATGTCTAAGCTATGTAGTGTGTGTGTGTATCTGCATGTATAAGTGTAAGCTATGTAGTGTGTGTGTATCTGCATGTATAAGTGTATGCTGTTTAGTGTGTGTGTATCTATATGTATAGGTGTAAGCTACGTAGTGTATGTGTGTGTATCTGCATGTATAAGTGTATGCTATGTAGTGTATGTGTGTATCTGCATGTATAAGTGTAAACTATGTAGTGTGTGTGTGTATCTGCATGTATACGTGTAAGCTATGTAGTGTGTGTATCTGCATGTATAAGTGTAAGCTATGTAGTGTGTGTATCTCTATGTATAAGTGTATGCTGTGTAGTGTGTGTGTATCTGCATGTATTAGTGTAAGCTATGTAGTGTGGGTGTGTATCTGCATGTATAAGTGTAGCTATGTAGTGTGTGTGTATCTGCATGTATAAGTGTAAGCTATGTAGTGTGGGTGTGTATCTGCATGTAAAAGTGTAAGCTATGTAGTGTGTGTGTATCTGCATGTATAAGTGTAAGCTATGTAGTGTGTGTGTATCTGCATGTATAAGTGTTAGCTATGCAGTGTGTGTGTGTGTATCTGCATGTATAAGTGTAAGCTATGTAATGTGTGTGTATCTGCATGTATAAGTGTAAGCTATGTAATGTGTGTGTATCTGCATGTATAAGTGTAAGCTATGAAATGTGTATGTGTATCTGCATGTATAAGTGTATACTATGTATTGTGTGTATCTGCAGGTATAATTGTATTCTATGTAGTGTGTGGGTATATCTGCATGTATAAGTGTATGCAATGTAGTGTGTGTGGGTACCTGTATGTGTAAGTGTATGCTATGTAGTGTGTGTTTCTGTGTATTTGAGTGTGTGTACATGCATATGTGTAGCTTGTGCTACTGTGCATTTTTTGCTGACTTTAAAGGCCAGAATCTAGAATATTAATGGGGAATGCAGAGAGCAGTTTTAAAGAATCTATTATTAAATGTCCAATTAAGATAAAAATATTTAGCACTGTCTCTGCAAAGGATAATTAAACATAGAGCTCACATAGCTATACCAGTGGTTTGAGCTTATGTTTGATTTGCTGCCTAAAAGTATTAAAAGATGAGGCTTTATTTAGAGTTTTATTTATATTAATTTGGTTTCATGATTTTTTTAAGCCCCAACCCTACTCCTGTCCACCACATATCACACTTTTTCTGCGGGGGGGGTTGTCCCTCTTTTGAATTTTGAAATGTTGGGAGGTATGCAACTGTGATAAAAAAATAAATAAATTAAAGGGACATGATACCCAAAAGTTGAAGCACATGAAAGTGATGCTGCATAGCTGTAAAAAGCGGACTAGAAAATATCACCTGAACATCTCTATGTAAAAAAAGAATGATATTTTATCTCTAATTTCCTAAGTATTCACACCCACTGCAAAGAGACTTTATGCAGCCAGTCAGGGTGCTTGTCCCAGGACTTGCTAGTGAGTGTGCATCTGGCAAGTGCAGGCACAGTCATGTCATTTTCCTATTCAGTTTAAGTTCTATGAAATCTCACGAGATTTCAGTGAAAACTCATGAGATTACTGCAAAGGCAAAGCATTACCTCAGCACTGCTGAAGCAGATTGGCTATTTTTTTTCCAACTTGCAGCTGGACAGCAGCTGAAGTATAACTGTTTACACAGCACTTACTGTGAGCTGAAGAAAATTTGAGGTCAAATATCTTCCTTTTTTACATAGAGATGCTCAGGTGATATTTTCTTGTCATCTTTTTCCAGCTATGCTGCATCACTTTCAAGTGATTTAGCATATGAGTATTATGTCCCTTTAACTTATTTTTGTTATATTGACAATCTAAGATAATAGTTTATATTCTCAACCATCAAAGTTATATGAAGTAATAAAAAAAAGTGGCTTACACAGAAAATATGAAGCAGAATTGCTCCCTGTTGACGTTCTTTAATGTTGAATAAATCATCTGGAAACTCATTAATTGCTGAAAAGAAAAAAAAAAAACATATTTGGTTATATTGTTTAATACATGCAAAGTTTAATTCACCATTCTTTTTTCTCTCTAGTGCTTGCAGCTCACTTTAAAAGCTTTCTCTTTCTTTAATCCATTAAGGGGATATGAAACCCAGAAAAGTACTTTTGTAATTCAAGCAGACCATACCCC
Source organism: Bombina bombina (assembly GCF_027579735.1). Classification (NCBI taxonomy): domain Eukaryota; kingdom Metazoa; phylum Chordata; class Amphibia; order Anura; family Bombinatoridae; genus Bombina; species Bombina bombina. The sequence goes on from NC_069499.1 coordinate 99,021,518, forward strand.
CTTTTTTTTGTTAAGCTTCCAATTTACTTCTCTTATCAAATTCACTTTGTTCCCATGGCATACTTCATGAAGAGAAACCTGCGTAGGTCTCTGGAGCACTACATGACAGGAAATAGTGCTGCTATCTAGTGCTCATACTAATTTATAACGTTACAAAACTGCTGCAATATAGGGCTCCAGACATGATCATGCACTTGAGTTTACATTACTGCTTTTCAACAAAAGATTTCAAGAGAACAAATAAATAGACATGTGCATGGCGAAAAAATTCGGTTCGGATCGATTCGGAATTTTTCGAAGTTCGGTTCGGATCGATTCGAATTCGGAAAATTCTGAATCGATTCGTTTCGGATTCGTTTCGGATTCATTCGGATTCGAAGAAATTCGGTTCGATTCGGTTCGTAAATTCGGCATTTCGGTAAGTGTTAGGTGGGATTAGACTAGTATTATACTGTATATTAGGTGTTAACCTAACATACTGTACAATACTAGTGTAATCCCAATGGCCATCCGAATTTACGAATCGATTCGATTCGATTCGGAAAATTCGGCAGAATTTTAATTCGGAAATTCGGTTCGATCCGAATCGCCGAATTTGCCGAATTTTCCGAAACGAAACGAATCGCACATGTCTAAAAGAAAATTGATAACTGAAGTAAATTAGAAAATTGTTTAAAACTGTATGCTGTATGCGATTGGGTTAAAGGACCATTACACTTGACATTTTAACAACACATAAAATGTTTCACAATTGTAAGTGCAACATTATTGCAATATACATTCATTATTTATTTTGCTGCCTTTTGTTGTAAAATACATCTAAAATTTGAGCTTCTTTTGCTTTCTCCCAGGGAGGTTTGGGTTAATATTTTTAGGCAATTTATGCAAGCTTTTGTTTACTTCACCCTCCCCACTAATATTCTTTCCCGTCACGTTTGTAAAGGGTGAATTGTCAGTATTGCATCAACAATCATGATAGGAGAATCATTCTTTGCAATAGTAACTGAATCAGTGCTAAACCACCTTAACGGATGAAAGAAGGGCAGGCCAGTCTCTCTCAACTGCATATGTGCAAACAGACGGCTAGATTACGAGTTGTGCGTTAAGGTAAAAAAAAAGCAGTGTTATCAGGTCCTAACGCTGCTTTTTTACGCTCGCTGGTATTACGAGTCTTGTAAAGGCTTTTTTCAATGGGACTTGCATAGCGCCGGTATTACGAGTTTGTCCTGGGAGGCAAAAAAGTGAGCAGTACACCCTCTACCGCCAAGATTCCTAACGCATTTTAAAGTAAGTAGTTATGAGTTTTATGCTACAAAGCTGTAGCATAAAACTCATAACTAAAGTGCTAAAAAGTACACTAACACCCATAAACTACCTATTAACCCCTAAACCGAGGCCCTCCCGCATCGCAAACACTAAAATAAAATGATTAACCCCTCCAGACGCTCCGGACATCGCCGCCATTAGAATAAACATATTAACCCCTGAACTGCCGCACTCCCGCCTCGCAAACAATAGTTAAATATTATTAACATAGCATGGCATGTTCCGTTGCCATAATACATCGTGTGTGGCATGCGCGAAAGTGGACATGGAAGATCATTTTAGATCCACTGTGACGGGACAGGTTTTTAAAAAATTCTCTTGCCTTAATTGCAGATCTACATATGTGATCTATCTAATAACATGCACCGTCTGTGAAAAAAAGTACGTGGGCTTAACGACAAGAGAGATAAGGTCCCGAATTAGGGAGCATCTCTCAACTATTAAAAAAAGGAACAGCTAGCACCCCACTGGTGCAACACTTTGCGCAAAGACACAACAAAAGCTCTGATTCTCTAAGCTGGACATGTTTTGAGAAAATTACACTTCCAGAAAGAGGGGGTGATCGTGAAGCTCTCCTGGGTAAAAGAGAGGTTTTCTGGATTTTTAAATTAAAAACCAGATACCCAGGAGGGCTTAACTCAGACTACGATCTGATAAATTTTTGGCAGTGAACTAGTTGACAACTGCCTAAGAGGGATAGTACTTTTTTGACATTCACAAAATAATAAAAAAAAAATATTTGAAAAGAGCACTAAATACAGTGCTTCAATTATTGTCTAATTAGTAACTCAGTGCTGAGAAATTCCACCCATGTATAGGGCTTCATGCACTAAATATTTCACATTTATGATAGGTTTCCCTTGAGGGTTGGTTCCTTATATTAATTTTTAAATCCAATTTCAGATTGCATTTCTATAGTCTAGAGTCTAGACTATCTGATCATAACAAATTTTGAAGATTTTGGTAATTTAGCACTAAACAACAATACTCCAGGTTCTGGCAGAGTCAAAATAAATCCTAGGCTACACTTTTTTATGTAGGGGAACAATGAACTTGTCCATTTGTCAACTAAATTTGTGACATTACATTTTACTCTTTAGTAAAGGTTAGATGAGTCTAGTCCTTTTAAAAAAGAAACGAGTATATTAATATGGTTTATGATTGGTGCCCAAAATATACATGCTATTATGCTAGGTGTAATGACACCCACATTTCGTCTAGGTACAGGCTAGACTTGCCCCTAAATAAACAAATACATTAATAAGGTTTATGAATGAAGCCTAAAGTATACTTGCTATTTCGTAAGGAGCAATAGAACAAAGTGGTTCAATATGCATATGCACAGATACTTTATCAATAATATTGCACTTATTCAATTATATAAGTTTTGTTTCTTTTGTGTTCCTTGCAAATGGTTTCTTTTGCGGGCAGTTTTTAGTATCAAGATACAGTTAACAGTGGAATGTGGTATCAATTAAGTAATTATCAGATAACCAATTAGAAGCAGCATACTTCCTTTAAAAAGCTGAGACTCAGGATTAGAGGCTAGCAGCTACGACTACGGCAACAGCCGAAACGCGTCAGCTAGCACTTGCCACTGCCTATGGCCTGTGTGACAGGCATGTTATTTTATCTTCTGAAGAAATAGAGAAATTGAATTTTTCCGAATTGTTTCCTGGCTGGTGCTCCTTTTTTCCGAATTGATGCTTTGTGATTCTGACCACCCAAGTGCAGCACAACCAGAGGACATCCCCATCTTCAGCTCCGTGAGTTCACGAGCTTACAGTTTCACGGAGTCACCGAGGATGACATTCGCCCAATCCTGTAGCAAGCTGTGGAGAGGACCAATGAACGGAAGAGTTTGGAAAGAACTTCCGGTTCACCACTGAGGTCAAGCAAGCTCCACACACGCCAAGCTGAAGTCAGATGGATCGGTGTCATTAGCGGCAGAGGGGTAAGCTTGGGATACCGGCAAGAGGAATCGTTGCTAGGGCACTCTGCAATGAGGTACAGCAAACCCAGTTAGCCCGGCACCTCACACCGCAGACTCGCACCAAAGGACTGAGGGTAAGCAATTAACGCTCTCATAACCTGAATATGAATAGAGGTCTACAATATATACACTGATCTCTATATGACTATATCGTCTCAGTCTGCTCAGGAACGCTAATATTATATAGACACAGGAACTTTCTTGTTGTGCATTTAAATATTATTAACCCCTAATCTGCCAGCCCTAACATCGCCGCCACCTACATTATACCTATTAACCCCTAATCTGCTGCCCCCAACATTGCCCCCACCTACCTACATTTATAAACCCCTGATCTGCCGCCCCCAACGTCGCCGTCACTATTCTAAATTTATTAACCCTTTAAACCTAAGTCTAACCCTAACACCCCCTAACTTAAATATAATTTAAATAAATCTAAATAAAATCAATATCATTAACTAAATTATTCCTATTTAAAACTAAATACTTACCTATAAAATAAACCGTAAGCTAGCTACAATATAACTAATGGTTACATTGTAGTTAGCTTAGGGTTTATTTTTATTTTACAGGCAACTTTGTATTTATTTTAACTAGGTAGAATAGTTACTAAATAGTTATTAACTATTTAATAACTACCTAGCTAAAATAAATACAAATTTACCAGTAAAATAAAACCTAACCTAAGTTACACTAACACTACACTACAATTAAATAACTTACCTAAATGAAATACAATTAAATAAATCAAATACAATTATCTAAATTACAAAAAAACACACTAAATTACAGAAAATAAAAAACAAATGACAAGATCTTTAAACTAAGTAAACCTAATCTAATAGCCCTATCAAAATAAAAAAAGTCCACCCAAAATAAAAAAAAACCTAGCCTAACCTAAACTACCAATAGCCCTTAAATGGGCGTTTGGCGGGGCATTGCCCCGAAGAAATCAGTTCTTTTACCTGTAAAAAAATACACACAACCCCCCTAATAGTAAAACCCCCCACCCACACAACCAACCCCCCAAATAAAACCCTAACTAAAAAAAACTAAGCTCCCCATTGCCCTGAAAAGGGCATTTGGATGGGCATTGCCCTTTAAAGGGCATTTAGCTCTATTGCTGCCCAAAGCCCTAACCCCCTGAAGATCCACTTACCGGGAAAAGTCTTCATCTAAGCGGCAAGATGTCCTCAATGAAGCCGGCAGAAGTGGTCCTCCAGATGGGCAGAAGTGGTCCTCCAGACAGGCAGAAGTCTTCATCCAGATGGCATCTTCTATCTTCATCCTTCTGACACGGAGCGGGTCCATCTTCAAGACATCCAGCACGGAGCATCCTCTTCCAACAACGACTACCCGACGAATGAAGGTACCTTTAAGTGACGTCATCCATGGGGTCCCTTAGATTCTGATTGGCTGATAGAATTCTATCAGCCAATCGGAATTAAGGTTGAAAAAATCCTATTGGCAGATGCAATCAGCCAATAGGATTGAAGTTCAATCCAATTAGCTGATCTAATCAGCCAATAGGATTGAGCTTGTATTCTATTGGCTGATGAGAACAGCCAATAGAATGTGAGCTCAATCCTATTGGCTGATTGGATCAGCCAATAGGATTGAACTTCAATCCTATTGGCTGATTGCATCTGCCAATAGGATTTTTTCAACCTTAATTCCGATTGGCTGATAGAATTCTATCAGCAAATCAGAATCTAAGGGACCCCATCTTGGATGACGTCACTTAAAGGTACCTTCATTCGTTGGGTAATCGTCATTGGAAGAGGATGCTCCGTGCTGGATGTCTTGAAGATGGACCCGCTCTGCGTCAGAAGGATGAAGATAGAAGATGCCGTCTTGATGAAGACTTCTGCCCGTCTGGAGGACCACTTCTGCCCGTCTGGAGGACCACTTCTGCCGGCTTCATTGAGGACATCTTGTCGCTTGGATGAAGACTTCTCCTGTTAAATGGATCTTCAGGGGGTTAGTGTTAGGATTTTTAAGGGTGTATTGGGTGGGTTTTATTTTAGGTTTAGGGCTTTGGGCAGCAATAGAACTAAATGCCCTTTTAAGGACAATGCCCATCCAAATGCCCTTTTCAGGGCAATGGGGAGCTTAGAGTTTTTAGTTAGGGGTTTATTTGGGGGGTTGGTTGTGTGGGTGGGGGGTTTTACTGTTAGGGGGGTTGTGTGTATTTTTTTCACAGGTAAAAAAACTGATTTCTTGGGGGCAATGCCCCGCAAAAGGCCCTTTTAAGGGCTATTGGTAGTTTAGGCTAGGCTAGGTTTTTTTTTTATTTTGAGTGGCCTTTTTTTATTTTGATAGGGCTATTAGATTAGGTGTAATTAGTTTAAAGATCTTGTAATTTGTTATTTATTTTCTGTAATTAAGTGGATTTTTTTGTAATTTAGATAATTGTATTTGATTTATTTTTTTTATTTTTTTATTTATTGAGGTATAGAAGAAAACAATACTGTGACCACAAACATAGACCCCCAACCTGTGGGGGTAATTTGCAAAAATATACATTACTATGCATACACCAAATATCACAACAGGAATTTAAGGCCTAGATAATAGCATACATTTCACGAACTATAGATAGTAAAACTAATAGCCAAAGGTAGTTTCTAGTAATGAATTATTGTCTAAGTGGTTAACGAACCTATAAATTAACCTCAGATTTTTTAGTTCTTAATATATAGGACCTCTTTTAGGTCTTCACATCTATACTTTTCAATATAAAGTAAAAGAAAATTTTAGTATTAATTACTATTGTTATGCACATAAAACTAGCAAGACTAGCGTTATATAATGCTTAAATGAGAAAATTACTATTCGCTACATCGTACCTGTCCTATGATAGATAGAGGGAAAATTCAAGGGAATCTGCGTTCCTAGGTTTACTAAGTAAACATATACTAAGGTGGGAGCCTTGGGAGGAATCAAAGCCAGCCGAATTATAATGTATAACTAGGTTGGTGGGACTATGAGGGTAGATCACACACACCTAGACTAGGGAAAATGGCTAATTACACACCAAATATAAACAGTCGAGGGCTATCGTTGTTATTTTACATAAATATAAACACACCCCATTAATTTTGAGAGGATAACGCTTATACCAAAAGGAGGAGAAAGCATTACAAAATGTCTCAGACACACAGTTTCATTACTAAGTATGATATAGCATGTTGAGCTACCGCCTCCCGGGAGATTTGGACTCACGACTGCGCCACTTCGGCCACCAGCGGCGCAGCCCCATAATAAAAAAAACATAAGGGTCTTCTCTCCCAGAAGGTATAACCCAATAGCCTCTACTGATCTCCGCACGCAAAAACAATGCATACAGGAAGACCAGCAGGGCACACTCTAGAAGAGAACTATCTTACAGCTAGAGACACGAAATAGCAGACTTGGAGAAATATTGAATCATATCACAGAACTAACAGCGATTTGTTAGAATACCCAGTCCCCTCCAGTATACATGGGTTATCTATATGAACTAGCAATATACAAAAACCTAACACAAGTACTGTGTCAAACAAATAGTACAAGGAAAAACAGGAGGTAGCTTTAAAACTGTAAAACACTTGAAAAAGAAAGTAACTGTATTTGGGGAAGTAGGTCACAGAAACATGATTGGAAAAAAAGTATGGCTTTAAGGGAAAAGTTGCACATAAATGGAGACCCCAAACTTTTAAACATGAGCCCACATTTAGTCTCTGTCTATCCCAAACCAACTAAGCATATCGCTTTATAGTGCAGTCTTACGGCTCCTAGGAGATCCCCAGAGGTCACATCTACCATGGTTACCTCCCTGCGATAGGGCATAATATCCAGCAGTTGCCAAAATATATAGTCCTTCCGTCACAGAGGCCGTATAGGATCAGCATACCCAGAAAGCTCTAGATGCACCCCATCCTCTAAGATCTGCATCTCTGAGTTTTGGCTATGGGGTTTAGCAGAATCATTACCTCTTGCTCGGGTACTTGCGTCTTGCAGCTCACTGATGCAGAGTGAGGTATATGGAGACGAAGGTAGATGCTGTTGGTGTCTGACAGATACCGGGTCCTCCTGCCGGGAAGATAACTGCTGGAGAAAAGGTAGCTCACCGTTAGTGGAAACCATAGTCAAGGAGTTAGCTAAGACCCCTTCATCTCGCTTCCAGGCCGGCTCATCGCGGCTATTCCGGCATAAGGAGGGCATTACGTTGTCATACAAATTGTCCTCCTGGAGGTCGCAGTGCTTCCCTTTGATCAGTCCATCTATGACAGTCTGCGATTTCTGGTCAAACACCTCCCTCAGTGCCAGTCTTAGCTGCGTAAAGTGTTCTTCTAGTATACTCAGAATTTCTGTATCCCACGAGGTAGTCGCCATCTTAACTGACTCTAGTATCACGATCTTCAGATAGCTTGTCTTGCCAGAGTGTTAAAACAAACACCAAAAGTCCTTGCTGGTTCTCAAACTTGAACGTAAAGTAGCTGATAATAATGTGGCTCGCTTCTGGGAAGATTTGGGCTATAAAAAAAGATAATTGATCCCTTTTTAGAATATTTGGTGCTGGAGTTCTAAAGGGATGCGACCATCCACCTCGGCTGTTGCCTGTGAAATAAAAATAAACCCTAAGCTAGCTACAATGTAACTATTAGTTATATTGTAGCTAGCTTAGGGTTTATTTTATAGGTAAGTATTTAGTTTTAAATAGGAATAATTTAGTTAATGATAGTAATTTTATTTAGATTTATTTAAATTATATTTAAGTTAGGGGGGGTTAGGATTAGACTTAGGTTTAGGGGTTAATAAATTTAGAATAGTAGTGGCAGCGACATTGGGGCAGCAGATTAGGGGTTAATAAATGTAGGTAGGTTCTGGCGACATTGGGGAGGGAGATTAGGGGTTAATAAATATAATGTAGGTGTCAGCGATGTTGGGGGCAGCAGATTAGGGGTAAATTAGTATAATGTAGGTGGCGGCGATGTCCGGAGCAGCAGATTAGGGGTTAATAAATATAATGTAGGTGTCTGCGATGTCGGGCGGCAGATTAGGGGTTAATAAGTGTAAGATTAGGGGTGTTTAGACTTGGGTTTCATGTTAGGGTGTTCGGTGTAAACATAAAATGTGTTTCCCAATAGGAATCAATGGGGCTGCGTTACTGAGCTTTACTCTGCTTTTTTGCAGGTGTTAGACTTTTTCTCAGCCGGCTCTCCCCATTGATGTCTATGGGGAAATCATGCACGAGTACGTATAACCAGCTCACCGCTCACTTAAGCAGCGCTGGTATTGGAGTGCAGTGTGGAGCGCAATTTTGCTCTACGCTCACTACTTGCCTGTTAACGCCGGGTTGATAAAAAGCAGTAATACCAGCGCTGCAGGTAAGTGAGCGGTGAGAAAAAACTGCAAGTTAGCACCGCACAGCTCATAACACAAAACTCGTAATCTAGCCGAGAGTCTGTGCTACGTCTCAATATTAGTTTGTGATTGTTAGCAAGGGTTTTTTTGTTCTGGGGGACAGGGAAATCAGTGATATGATCAAACATAAAACAATATGCTCATTTGACAAAATAAAGCTGCAGTTTTCATTGTAAAATTATTCTCAGATTTCAAGGTTCAAAATCATGTAGTTTACTATTTGTGTTTAGTGGTCCCTTATATATGCCTGTTAGTGAAGCTATGAATCTTTACTCTGGCACTGCCATCTTGGAGCTCAAGTGCTGCACAGTGTGACAGAAGTGTTGAACATTCACAGATCGGTGTCAGTGACCTTGTTCAGTTTAGTGTACACAATACAGAACAAGACCTTACATTTTTACAGCAGCTCTGTTGATCTATCTTATTCCTGAGGGCTTTTTTTATCTAATAATTGTTATGAAACTTTTAAAGTGTTTTAAAAACCTGCAAAAAATGTAAAGCTTCCACTCTCTAATGAGTAAGTTAAACCAAGGTGTATGGTACAACTGTGAAAAAGCCATCAACATCACAATTATGATAAGTTAATTTGCACATTTTTTTTTACAAACAGGGTCGGAATTAATTATAAGGCAAAGTAGGCATGTGTCTACAGGCACCCTTCATAGAGGGGTGCCTTCTTCTACCTATTATAAAACGACATTATCTAAGATGGCTGGCACAAGTGAAATAACAGCACTGCACATGCTCAATTCTTGAGGCGGCCTTAAAGATGGCCACCACATAAGTGCAGTGCTGTTATTGTGAGCTACAAGATGGCGGCACCCTGTATACGATGTAGAGCTTTACCACCCGGCACTTTTAAAGTGCAAGAGTAAAGTTTTGAAGAGTGCTGCAGACATAAGAGGAAAAACTTAATGACCACTCTATTTTAGTTGTACTTAGCAGTTTAATGTCCAGCACATATTTCTCTCTGAATACCAATACAAAGCAACAGTGGCTTTAAAGTAATTGGTTTCTGAAAACCCCATAATATTAAACGTCTAGATTCATAAATACTTGTGAAGTTGTGGTTGTAAAGGGAGGGGTCATTTTCAAAATGAATTAGGCATGACTTCATCTATATTTCCTATAGATTCATTATTTACATAAATGTTTTAAGTGTAAAATATTTGCATGTCTGTTTTTTTATGGAAAAGTAGTATCAATGGAAAGAATGGAAGGTGTCTCAAAGAACGTGCTGACTGTGAATGTCACACACACTGTCAGAGTGCCAGGAATCAGACTGAGACGAGAAGTGCAAAAATAATCACACCTTTATTAATAGCAAAAAATAATAAAAAGTCCACAAGTCAAATAACAAGCCAGGAATCAAAACCAAAGCTGGTAGTCAGCAGAGCCGAGTCAGGAGCCAAAGCGAATAGTCAGACGAGCAGGAATCAGGAACAAGGACAACAGCAGAGTCAGGAACAAGCCAGGGATCAGGAACCAGGAGGGACGTCAGACAGCCAGGTAATACACAGGAGCTCTCACAAACAGGTCTGAGACAATGCAAGGGCAAAGCATACTGAACAGAGGCCCTTTAAATAATAAGTGATGACATCACAATTCTGAGACTGCATCCTGTCTCACACGGATGATGCACACCAGTCTGGCCATAAAAGGAAGTGCAGGAAATGAGTCAGCAAGAGAGGTGAGTAAAATGGCTGCCAGCAGCACATGGCAAGCAAAGTAGGGAAAAAACCCTGACAGTACCCTCCCCTCAACGACCCCTCCCCCGCGGGAGGACAAAAGGCTTATTGGGGAAACGACATGGAAGGCACGGAGGAGGGCAGGAGCATGAACATCAGAGGAGGGAACCCATGAACGCTCCTCCAGACCGTAGCCCCTCCAGTGAACCAAATAATGTATGCGGCCCCTGGACATATGAGAGTCAATAATGCTGATGACCTCATATTCCTCATGGTTGTCAACAAAGATAGGACGGGGACGAGGCAACACAGTGGTAAACCGATTACAAACCAATGGTTTCAAGAGGGAGACATGAAAAACATTGGAGATGCGCATTGCAGGAGGAAGGTCAAGAGCATAGGTCACAGGATTGACCCGTCGGAATATTCGAAAAGGAACAACATAATGGGGAGCCAGTTTATTGGAAGGCACACAAAGGTTCAAGTTGCGGAAGGACAGCCAAACTCTCCACCTGGTAGGAAGGCACGGGCAGACGCCTACGATCAGCCTGGAACTTTTGGCACTGCATAGAACAATGAAGACAATCCTGAATCTGCACCCATATGGAACAGAGTTGCCGGAGATGCTCCTCCAAAGTCAGAATACCCTGAGACATGAATAAGGATGGTTGAAACCCATAAGAGGAAAAACTTAATCAAAATGAGTAGCCATGAACGGGGATAACTTGGAGAAAGCATTAATAGCACTATTACAAGCAAACTATGCCCAAGGTAACAGTTCACAGGAACTGTTCCAGAGCTTGATTAGACCATTCTGCAGCCCCATTGGATTGAGGGTGATATGCTGAGGAGAAGGAAAGCTGGATCTCCATTTGAGCACAAAAGGAATGCCAAAATCTGGATACAAACTGTCTACCCCGGTCCGACACTATCTCCTTGGGTAACCCATGTAAACGGAAGATCTCCCGGGCAAAAATTGAAGCAAGCTCCTGAGCGGTAGGCAACTTCTTCAAAGGAATGCAATGTGACATTTTAGAAAAACTGTCAACCACCATAAGGATAACAGTATTGCCATTGGAAACAGGGAGCATGACAATGAAGTCCATGGAAAGATGTGTCCAAGGATGCTCACCATTAGCAATAGGTTGAAGAAGACCCACAGAAAAACATTGAGGAGTCTTATTCTGTGCACAAACTGAGCAGGAGGCAACATACGCAGCAACATCAGAACGAAGACCTGGCCACCAGAATTGTCGAGTGACAGACCAAATCATTTAATTCTTGCCTGGGTGACCTGTGGCTTTAGGATAGAGGTAAGTGTGCAAAAGTTTGGTTCGAAGATTCTCAGGAACAAAAACTTACCACTAGGTTTCTCAGGAGAAGTCAAATTAGTACGTATGGTAGCCAAAATATGGTCAGGTGGTATAACTGGAGTAGGTACAGACTCCTCCTTAGACAGAGGCAAAAATTGTTGAGAGAAGACATCAGCCCTAACATTCTTACTACCTGGCAGGTAGGAGACCACATAATTAAACCAAGACAAAAATAGCGCCCATCTGGCCTGTCGGGGTGACAAAGTTTTGCTTCAGATAGATAAGTTCAATTCTTGTGGTCAGTAAGAATGAGCACTGGCACGCTAGTACCCTCGAGAAGATGCCTCCATTCACTGAGTGCCAAAATTGTGGCCAGTAATTCCCTGTCACCAATTTCATAATTGCACTCCACTGGAGACATTTTCTTAGAGAAGAAACAACACGGATGCAAGGAATCGTCAGGCGTAGGATGTTGAGACAAGAGGGCACCTACTCCAGTCTCAGACGCATCGACCTCATGAACGAAAGGCAGGACAGGGTTAGGATGAGCCAGAACTGGAGCGGCAGCAAAGGCAGTCTTAAGACTATCAAAGGCCTTAATGGCAGTAGGTGAAAAATGGAGTGGATCATTCTCTTTACAGGTCATGTCTGTGATAGGTTTGACCAAGGAAGAAAAGTTTTTAATAAACTTTCTATAGTTATTGGCGAACCCCAAAAAACATTGAATAGACCGAAGAACAACTGGGCGAGGCCACTGCAGAACTGCAGATAACTTGTCAGGATCCATGAAGAACCCTGCAATGGAGATAACATAACGTAGGAAGGTTACTTGAGTCTGATGGAACTCAAATTTCTCGAGTTTACAAAACAGGCCATTCTCACATAGTCTCTGAAGAACCCGTGTAACATCAGAACGATGAGCCTCAAGTGTGGGTGAGTGTATGAGGGTGTCGTCTAAGTACACCACAACACACTGTTGCAACATATCTCATAGGACATCATTAATAAATTCCTGGAAAACAGCAGGAGCATTACATAGGCCAAAGGGCATTACAAGATACTCATAATGCCCGAACCTGGTGTTAAATGCTGTTTTCCATTCGTGGCCCTCCTTGATCCTAACGAGATTGTACGCTCCTCACAAATCAAGTTTAGTAAAGACCGTAGCTCCCTTGAGGCAGTCAAAGAGTTCCGTAATGAGTGGAATAGGGTAAGCATTCTTAATAGTAAGACGATTAAGACCCGTAAAATAGATGCATGGTCTTAACTTGCTACCCTTTTTCTTCACAAAGAAGAAGCCAGCCCCTGCAGGAGAGCAGGATTTGCGAATGATCCCCCGCGACAGAGCATCGGCAACATACTCCTACATAGCACAATTATCCGCAACAGACAGAGTGTAAACCCAGCTCCGAGGAGGAATGGCTCCGGGTTGCAGGTTTATGGCACAATCGTAAGACCGGTGAGAAGGCAACGTACCGGCACACACCTTGTCAAAAATGTCTAGGAACTCTCGGTACTCCTCTGGCAATTGAAATATCAAAGAAATGCACAAGACTTTAACTGGTTTCCAAAGACAAGTGAAAATACATTGCGGAGACCACGACAAAATTTCAGACCTGCGCCTGTCGAGACTGGGATTGTGCTTTTGGAGCCAGGGATAACCCAGAACAACCGGAAAATGTGGAGAGTTTATCACCTGGAAATGGAGGGTTTCAAAATGGAGAGCCCCAACAACCATGGATAACGGAGCAGTTTCGTGAGTAACGAGTGCGGGCTGAAGGGGCCTGCCATCAATGGCCTCAATAGCAAGCGGAAGGGACCGAGGAAAAACAGGAATGGAGTGCTTTGATACAAAAGCACTGTCAATGAAATAGCCCGCAGCACCGGAGTCAACAAGAACCTGGGTGACTATGGAGGAATCCACCCAGGAAAGGACAACCGTAACCAAAGGTTTCTCCTTTAGCGTTTCCGGGGATGAGGATAAACCACCCAAGGTCTACCCCCAAAAGGACCTTAGGTGTGAGCGTTTCCCGGCTGTGTAGGACAAGACTTCAAAAGGTGGCCCTGTAACCCACAATAGAGGCAGAGCCCCTCCCTCCTCCTAAAGGCCCTCTCCGCCACGGAGAGACGCGTGAATCCCAACTGCATCGGCTCAGCAGTACCTGGTGACTCAGGACCAGGAGGCATGGGAGGAGAGGGAGGCATGGGTGGGAATGGAACAGGAGGCTTCTGCAAGCGCTCCTTGAAAGAGGGCCTCTCACTTAGTCTGATATCAATTAGGATCAAAAAGACACCAATGCCTCAAGATCTTCTGGTAAATCTCTGGCAGCAACTTCGTCTTTAATCGCATCAGAGAGCCCATGAAAGAAGGCGGCAGCAAGGGCTTCATTGTTCCAACCTACCTCTGCGGCAAGTGTACAGAACTCAATGGCATACTGAGCAACAGATCTTGTACCTTGCTGAATGGACATGAGTCGTTTAGCAGCAGAGGAGGAGCGAGCCGGAACATCAAATACCCTTCGAAAGCAGGCCACAAATTCAGGGTAATTTGAAATCACAGCTTTATTAGTCTCCCACAAGGGGTTAGCCCAGGCAAGAGCTGTGTCATAGAGTAACGAGATGAGAAATCCCACCTTAGCTCTGTCAGAGGGAAATGCCTGAGGTAACATCTCAAATTAAATGCCCACCTGCTTCAAAAACCCTCTGCACTGAATAGGATCGCCTCCATATCGCTGAGGTAGAGGTGCAGAACCGGACATGCTCCTGGTAGGACTAGGTGCAGCAGCGGAAACAGGAGCAGCCATAATTTGTAGGACACTTTGGTCTAAATGTGCAGTGCGAGTCAGCAGGGTTTGCAGGGCTAGTGCAAATTGATCCAAGCGGTGATCCTTTTCATCCATCCTGGAAATGATGGCAGGTAAAGGTAGATTATTAGCACCATCAGGATTCATGGCCCTTGCTTAATGTCAGGGTGCTAGGAATCAGACTGAGACAAGAAGTGCAAAAATAATCACACCTTTATTATTAGCAAAAATTAATAAAAAGTCCACAAGTCAAATAACAAGCCAGGATTCAAAACCCGAGCTGGTAGTCAGATGAGCCGAGTCAGGAGCCAAAGCGAATAATCAGACGAGCCGAGTCAGGAGCCAAAGCGAGTAGTCAGATGAGCCGGAATCAGGAACAAGGAGAACAGCAGAGTCAGGAACAAGCCAGGGATCAGGAACCAGGAGGGACGTCAGACAGCCAGGTAATACACAGGAGCTCTCACAAACAGGTCTGAGACAATGCAAGGGCAAAGCATACTGAACAGAGGCCCTTTAAATAATAAGTGAAGACATCACAATTCTGAGACTGCATCCTGTCTCACACGGATGATGTACACCAGTCTGGCCATAAAAGGAAGTGCAGGAAATGAGCAGCATCACACAGTATGCACCAGAGTCAGCAAGAGAGGTGAGTAAAATGGCTGCCAGCAGCACATGGCAAACAAATCAGGGAAAAAACCCTGACACACATATACAGTATATATATATATATATATATATATATATAAAGGAATAGAGAAATGACAAGCGCACAGGGGGTGCACCTAGTGCAATAAATGACAAACTGGGTGACTTCAAAATAAAAAGATGTACAGCACACTCACGTGATTCCACCTCAAACGTATGAGGTATGGTAAAGACACTTGTAATATAGTTGTAGATGCTCCTCCTCCGGGAAATCTCCTGCCTGGATCAGACTGCTCCTTGGGACACACTCAGACTGCAGGCGAGTACACCTCCATGTGTATAGCGAGTCAGAAGTCCTTAATCTTTATTAAAAGAGGGGCAGGGCCAGGGACTACTATATACAAAGGAGTTTATTCAGACATGTATTTATAAACTAGTGTCAGTAAAAAGTTCACAAAGTAGGAGATCACAAACGACCATAAAATATAAAACCACATAAAAATGTCAGAAATATATAAAACCAAAAAATGTTCACATAAACTTGCTAACAGCACGAGTCTGATCAACAGCTGCTGCAGAAGATGAACCACATGCAGCTGATCAGTTATTTTGCCGTTTTGCAAGCAGAGAATGAATGCTGAATGGCGGGGGGCGGAGCCTGACTAGTTTCGTAGTGCTATTGGCTACTTCTTCCTCTGATATATCTAAAGATATAGGACTTCTGACTAGCTGTACAAGTGGAGGTGTACTCGCCTACAGTCTGAGTGTGTCCCAAGGAGCAGTCTGATCCAGGCAGGTTATTTCCCAGAGGAGGAGCATCTTCTACTATATTACAAGTGTCTTTACCATACCTCATATGTTTGAGGTGGAATCACGTGAGTGTGCTGTACATCTTTTTATTTTAAAGTCACCCAGTTTGTCGTTTAGGTGCACCCCCCGTGCACTTGTCTTTTCTCTATTCCTTAGAATACCTGGGAGGATCCTCTACTGAAGAGGTGAATCTTTTTTTTGCTTGGACTGAGCTGCACTTCTTGGAGATTGTTTGGAACTGAACCTAAGGATACCTAATACACACTCTCTTCTAAGGACTGCCTATTTAAGTAATTATATTCACCTCCTCTCAGATACCAGTCACGCTTGTGTATATACTATATATTATATGTATTCAGTGGAGCTGTAGAGATCTGGCAGAATCCAGATCTATAACCAGACTACATCTAGATATATAGATTGTATTATCATACAGTGGTATTTATTCTTTGTACACCTATAATACACTACAGGGAGTGCAGAATTATTAGGCAAGTTGTATTTTTGAGGATTAATTTTATTATTGAACAACAACCATGTTCTCAATGAACCCAAAAAACTCATTAATATCAAAGCTGAATAGTTTTGGCAGTAGTTTTTAGTTTGTTTTTAGTTATAGCTATTTTAGGGGGATATCTGTGTGTGCAGGTGACTATTACTGTGCATAATTATTAGGCAACTTAACAAAAAACAAATATATACCCATTTCAATTATTTATTTTTACCAGTGAAAACAATATAACATCTCAACATTCACAAATATACATTTCTGACATTCAAAAACAAAACAAAAACAAATCAGTGACCAATATAGCCACCTTTCTTTGCAAGGACACTCAAAAGCCTGCCATCCATGGATTCTGTCAGTGTTTTGATCTGTTCACCATCAACACTGCGTGCAGCAGCAACCACAGCCTCCCAGACACTGTTCAGAGAGGTGTACTGTTTTCCCTCCTTGTAAATCTCACATTTGATGATGGACCACAGGTTCTCAATGGGGTTCAGATCAGGTGAACAAGGAGGCCATGTCATTAGATTTTCTTCTTTTATACCCTTTCTTGCCAGCCACGCTGTGGAGTACTTGGACGCGTGTGATGGAGCATTGTCCTGCATGAAAATCATGTTTTTCTTGAAGGATGCAGACTTCTTCCTGTACCACTGCTTGAAGAAGGTGTCTTCCAGAAACTGGCAGTAGGACTGGGAGTTGAGCTTGACTCCATCCTCAACCCGAAAAGGCCCCACAAGCTCATCTTTGATGATACCAGCCCAAACCAGTACTCCACCTCCACCTTGCTGGCATCTGAGTCGGACTGGAGCTCTCTGCCCTTTACCAATCCAGCCACGGGCCCATCCATCTGGCCCATCAAGACTCACTCATTTCATCAGTCCATAAAACCTTAGAAAAATCAGTCTTGAGATATTTCTTGGCCCAGTCTTGACGTTTCAGCTTGTGTGTCTTGTTCAGTGGTGGTCGTCTTTCAGCCTTTCTTACCTTGGCCATGTCTGAGTATTGCACACCTTGTGCTTTTGGGCACTCCAGTGATGTTGCAGCTCTGAAATATGGCCAAACTGGTGGCAAGTGGCATCTTGGCAGCTGCACGCTTGACTTTTCTCAGTTCATGGGCAGTTATTTTGCGCCTCGGTTTTTCCACACGCTTCTTCCTACCCTGTTGACTATTTTGAATGAAACGCTTGATTGTTCGATGATCACGCTTCAGAAGCTTTGCAATTTTAAGAGTGCTGCATCCCTCTGCAAGATATCTCACTATTTTTTACTTTTCTGAGCCTGTCAAGTCCTTCTTTTGACCCATTTTGCCAAAGGAAAGGAAGTTGCCTAATAATTATGCACACCTGATATAGGGTGTTGATGTCATTAGACCACACCCCTTCTCATTACAGAGATGCACATCACCTAATATGCTTAATTGGTAGTAGGCTTTCGAGCCTATACAGCTTGGAGTAAGACAACATGCATAAAGAGGATGATGTGGTCAAAATACTCATTTGCCTAATAATTCTGCACTCCCTGTATATCACCACACAGAGTCTGTGAAAAATACATATTGGTACACTTTCCTAGTCTATCTTCATATAGCGCTGTTTCACTCTCTATTTCACACACACATATATATATATTAAATCTAAAATATACTTTTATAATTAGAAATGTTTAATCAGTAAAGTGATTTAAAGGCATGTGGTATATGACAAGGTGTTGGACTGGGAAGGGCTCAAAAGTGTATATGTATATATGTTATGTATGTATAGATGTGTGTACATGTGTTTGTGTATGTATATGTACACACATATTTACATTAACACTTACAAATCCACACATATAGATATACACTTCCCAGTCCAAGACATTGTTATATTTAAAGGAACAGAATTAAACTTCCATATTCAGATAGGGCATACAATTTTGAACCATTTTCGAATTTAATTTAATCATCAAATTTGCTTTGTTCTTTTGGTATTCTTTGTTGAAAGCTAAACCAAGTTTCATATGCTAATTTCTAAGCTCTTGAAGGCCAACTCTTATCTCAGTGCCATATAGATAACATTGTGCTTACTCCCGTAGGGTTATTTATGAGTCAACACTAATTGGCTAAAATGCAAGTCTGTCAAAAAAACTGAGATAAGGGGCAGTCTGCAGAAACATAAATACAAGGTAATTACAGAGGTAATATTCCTATATATATATATGAACACAAGAAAATAGAGATGGTGCTAAATAAGACTGAGAACTATTATTAGGTAATTAAGCTAATACCCATATATATATATGTAGTAATAAGGTCTGAATACCATGGAAATTATTTCTTAATTACCACAGTAATAAAATTACTAACAGAAACATACAAGTGATTCAAAAAATCGTGCAGTTTGTCCCCAATACAGTAGACAGGACTGAGGAAGTATAATATACAGTTCTTTCTTTGTTTCTTTCTTGTCTTGATATATATCCCCTTTTGGGTTTGCACTTACATTAAAGGGACTCTGAACCCAAATTTTTTCTTTTGTGATTCAGATAGAGCATGCAATTTTAAGCAACTTTCTAATTTACTCCTTTTATCATTTTTTCTTCGTTCTCTTTTTTCTCGGTTCAGAACTCTGGACAGCACTTTTTGATTGGTGGATGAATTTATCCACCAATCAGCAAGGGCAACCCAGGTTGTTCACCAAAAATGGGCCGGCATCTAAACTTACATTCTTGCATTTCAAATAAAGATACCAACGGCTAGATTTAGAGTTTGGCGTTAGCCGTCAAAACCAGCGTTAGAGGCTCCTAACGCTGGTTTTGGGCTACCGCTAGTATTTAGAGTCAGTCAGGAAAGGGTCTAACGCTCACTTTACAGCCGCGACTTTTCCATACCGCAGATCCCCGTATGCCATTTGCGTATCCTATCTTTTCAATGGGATCTTTCTAACGCCGTTATTTAGAGTCTTGGCTGAAGTGAGCGTTAGAAATCTAACGACAAAACTCCAGCCGCAGAAAAAAGTCAGGAGTTAAGAGCTTTATGGGCTAACGCCGGTTTATAAAGCTCTTAACTACTGTGCTCTAAAGTACACTAACACCCATAAACTACCTATGTACCCCTAAACCGAGGTCCCCCCACATCACCGCCACTCTATTAAAATTTTTTAACCCCTAATCTGCCACTCCGTACACTGGCGCAACCTACGTTATCCCTATGAACCTCTAATCTGCTGCCCCTAACACCGCCAACCCCTATATTATATTTATTAACCCCTAATCTGCCGCCCCCAACATCGCCTCCACCTACCTACAATTATTAACCCCTAATCTGCCGACCGGACCTCACCGCTACTATAATAAAGTTATTAACCCCTAATCCGCCTCACTCCCGCCTCAATAACCCTATAATAAATAGTATTAACCCCTAATCTGCCCTCCCTAACATCGCCGACACCTAACTTCAAGTATTAACCCCTAATCTGCCGACCGGACCTCACCGCTACTCTAATACATTTATTAACCCCTAAAGCTAAGTCTAACCTTAACCCTAACACCCCCCTAAGTTAAATATAATTTAAATCTAATGAAATAAATTAACTCTTATTAAATAAATTATTCCTATTTAAAGCTAAATACTTACCTGTAAAATAAACCCTAATATAGCTACAATATAAATTATAATTATATTGTACATATATATATATATATACAGCTCCCGCTTGGATGAAGACTTCAGCCGGATCATGGACATCTTCAGCCCCCCGCTTGGGCTTGGATCAAGACATCGGAGCCTGGACCAATCGCTGATACCCAGTGTGGTGAAGATAAGGTAGGAAGATCTTCAGGGGCTTAGTGTTAGGTTTATTTAAGGGGGGTTTGGGTTAGATTAGGGGTATGTGGGTGGTGGGTTGTAATGTTGGGGGGGTATTGTATGTTTTTTTTTTACAGGCAAAAGAGCTGAATTCTTTGGGGCATGCCCCGCAAAAGGCCCTTTTCAGGGCTGGTAAGGTAAAAGAGCTTTTCTATTTGTATTTTAGAATAGGGTAGGGCATTTTTTATTTTGGGGGTCTTTGTTATTTTATTAGGGGGCTTAGAGTAGGTGTAATTAGTTTAAAATTGTTGTAATATTTTTCTAATGTTTGTAAATATTTTTTTATTTTTTGTAACTTAGTTCTTTTTTATTTTTTGTACTTTAGTTAGTTTATTTAATTGTATTTATTTGTAGGTATTGTATTTAATTAATTTATTGATAGTGTAGTGTTAGGTTTAATTGCAACTTAGGTTAGGATTTATTTTACAGGTAATTTTGTAATTATTTTAACTAGGTAACTATTAAATAGTTATTAACTATTTAATAGCTATTGTACCTGGTTAAAATAAATACAAAGTTGCCTGTAAAATAAATATTAATCCTAAAATAGCTACAATATAATTATAATTTATATTGTAGCTATATTAGGGTTTATTTTACAGGTAAGTATTTAGCTTTAAATAGGAATAATTTATTTAATAAGAGTTAATTTATTTCATTAGATTTAAATTATATTTAACTTAGGGGGGTGTTAGTGTTAGGGTTAGACTTAGCTTTAGGGGTTAATACATTTATTAGAGTAGCGGTGAGGTTAGGGGTTAATAATAGGGGTTATTGTAGGTAGGTGGAGGCGACGTTGGGGGTGGCAGATTAGGGGTTAATAAATATAATATAGGGGTCGGCGGTGTTAGGGGCAGCAGATTAGGGGTACATAGGGATAACGTAGGTTGCGGCGGTGTACGGAGCGGCAGATTAGGGGTTAAAAAAAATATGCAGGTGTCAGCGATTGCGGGGGCGGCAGATTAGGGGTTAATAAGTGTAAGGTTAGGGGTGTTTAGACTCGGGGTACATGTTAGAGTGTTAGATGCAGACATAGGAAGTGTTTCCCCCTAGGAAACAATGGGGCTGCGTTAGGAGCTGAACGCTGCTTTTTTGCAGGTGTTAGGTTTTTTTCCAGCTCAAACAGCCCCATTGTTTCCTATGGGGGAATCGTGCACAAGCACGTTTTTGAAGCTGGCCGCGTCCGTAAGCACCGCTGGTATTGAGTTGCAGTGGCAGTAAATATGCTATACGCTCCCTTTTTGGAGCCTAACGCAGCCCTTCTGTGAACTCTCAATACCAGCGGTATTTAAAAGGTGCGGGAGAAAAAAAGCCAGCGTTAGCTACGCGGGTCGTTACCGACAAAACTCTAAATCTAGCCGCAAGAGAATAAAGAAAATTTGATAATAGGAGTAAATTAGAAAGTTGCTTAAAATTTCATGCTCTATCTGAATCACGAAAGAAAAAATTTGGGTTCAGTGTCCCTTTAAGTTCCCCCAATCATATGAGGCAAGGATGATTCGATAACGCTGGAGAAGATGTAGCCCTCTAGGAGGTGTGACCACCGACAAGTAGAACTTTCTGTGCTGTGAGTATAGGTTGCCTCTCTTGGTGTTCTGGTAGATGGAAACTTTCGATCTCAATCACCATGTGTAAAGAATGTATTCCTTCTATGACATCACTGTTTTCAAAGCTTCAGTTCAGAAATGCCGTGGGGTCTTCTTCGGATGCTGAGATTTAGGACTTTTTTTTTTTTTTTTTTTTTTTTTTTAAGGAAGAAGTGATGGAAGGTTATTTGCTTTCTTCCCAGTCTCTTTTGTGTGTGCCTGTCTGTTCCTCCTTCTCCAGGAGCGGTGGGAAAGGACATAATATATATATATATATATATATATATATATCTGTATACATAAAAACTATATATAATCAGATATATAGGTATGGATATATATTGTACCAAAATACCATTATATATATATGTATTTATGAATAAATAGAACAATAGAACATGTCAAGTTAGCGCACTTGAGTAAACTTGGGTAAGGAAGTTAGGTTTTCTTTCCTCTTTTTGTGCTCCATTGAAGATTGTGGGGGAATACGTTAATGTGGTTGCGATATTCTAACCAGCTTTTTTCACACATCGGGTTAGCGCTTGTGCAAAAACCTTTTACTTTCAACTTGTAATACGTGCGGTATTCAATGCAAAAATCCAAAATCAAGAAGAGTTACAGCTCCACTTGTAATCTTCAGATTGAAATTATTTTAAAGAAAAACAATATTACTTGCACATTGGTAGTGAAGCTGTAAAATTAAATGTATCATATCTGAGAGTTGCAGTAATCATCCCAGTTCAGATTCTGACTAAATTACACTAATTGTATAAAATATGATATTTTCTCCTAGCTTCATTTAAAAATTGATACCACTATGTTATTTTAGTACATTTATCTTCATACCTTTATATAAAAATCCAGTGCCCATCACATATACCTGACATTCTTCAGTCCGCAATACCAATATCCATATTTTGTTACCATGGCAACCAACAGGAGGATAAAAAAAAGTCTCACACTGGCTTAGACGGGGCAGGGTAGAGAGATTTTCAATATATTTATTACAGCCCAAGATGTGTGTGCAAAACAGAAACCTAATTTATGTATAAATGAAATCCCAGTGGGTTAAATGGCTTCATAAAAAAAGAGGAAAATAAACACTTTTTATTATAGAAGTCCAACTCAGTATATTTATAGACACACAGACTGATACACAAACGCACAATGTATGAAATTTCACAATGAAAAATCAGCACTTATTAATCTTACTTTATACAATTAATTTTCTGACCCACAGAGGTGGTTCATGGTGTTAGTTTGTTTAACAGTTAATGAACCAAAATAAAAAATAAAAAAATATATAAAATTTTAATAGCAAATAAAGGTTTTTTTTTAAGGGTGTTCCAGCACTCAAATTAGTGTTACATCGTATCTGTCAAACCAGTACAGATAGACAGCAGTAGTGGCGGATACATTGCCGTAAAGCTTTTGCGCCAATCTGAAGTGGACAAAAAGATAAAGACAAATGCTCTATAGGAAATAGGCAGAGGTTGATTGGGAGTTAAATTTATAGACTTTGTCTCTCAAACATTATATATTTATATATATATATATATATATATATATATATATATATATATATAACAAAGTGTAAAAATCCACAGCACCAAAACTTATAGAGAAATCTTAGAAATTTATTTTTGTCACAGGTACAAACATATGCGACATTTCGGGAGCCATTCCCTTAATCATACATGAAACGTTGCATATGTTTGTACCTGTGACAAAAATACATTTCTAAGATTTCTCTATAAGTTTTGGTGCTTTGGATTTTTACACTTTGATATTTGAGAGGAAAGCAATCTCCTCTGCTCCACTGACAACAAATATCACAGGAAGGAGGTGCTGTTTGTGAAATGTTTGGGGATATATATATATATATATATATATATATATATATATAGATAGATATAGATATACATAGATAGATATATACAAAATACGGAAGGGAACTGCACTCTCATACCGGACCGGGTACACATCCCATGACCCTGCAACATGCTCAGCCCTGGGTGCCACTGGCACTCACAGGAAGCTGTGCTGTCCCCAGAGCCACAAGCAGTTAACCCCAGACAGGTCTGGGTGCAAGAACCATAGGGAAAATTACAAAACAAATTAATACAACACACAGAGAAAACCCAGCACTCACTTACAAGCTCTCAGCAAAGATTTAAAAGCAAAAATGGAAAGGTTAGTCACCGCATCTGGCCAAATGGGACAAGCTCAGGTACCACGTCAAGGTCCTCTCCAATACCTGAGACCCTAAAACAGCCACACAATGCAAGCTTTCAAATCCAAACAAACTGAAAACAAAAAAAGGGTGCACAGGAATATGTAATCACCCTAGACATATACAAAACACGGAAGGGAACTGCACTCTCATACCGGACCGGGTACACATCCTATGACCCTGCAACATGCTCAGCCCTGGGTGCCACTGGCACTCACAGGAAGCTGTGCTGTCCCCAGAGCCACAAGCAGTTAACCCCAGACAGGTCTGGGTGCAAGAACCATAGGGAAAATTACAAAACAAATTAATACAACACACAGAGAAAACCCAGCACTCACTTACAAGCTCTCAGCAAAGATTTAAAAGCAAAAATGGAAAGGTTAGTTACCGCATCTGGCCAAATGGGACAAGCTCAGGTAAAACGTCAAGGTCCTTTCCAATACCTGAGACCCTAAAAAAGATTTTGCTTTTAAATCTTAGCTGAGAGCTTGTAAGTGAGTGCTGGGTTTTCTCTGTGTGTTGTATTAATTTGTTTTGTAATTTTCCCTATGGTTCTTGCACCCAGACCTGTCTGGGGTTAACTGCTTGTGGCTCTGGGGACAAGCATATAAAGCATATAAATATATATTATAAGAATAACACAGTCCCCATAGACCGCAATTTAAAAGCCATTTTTTTCTAACACAACACATCCACACACTTTAAACCCTTGAAACTGCTTTGTGCAAAAAAAATTGTGTAAAAAAAATAAAGATGCTACATTTTTTTTATTTTAAAAATTAACACTACACTTAATTTTGGGGGGCAAATTGCTACTGCGAGCTCATGGTAGCATTAACCAGCCACTTGTAATGGCTGGTCATTTAAAGTGTACCCGTAAATGGGTTAATTTACCAGTTTACGAGCCTTGTTAAATTAGCGCTCCCCTTGTAATCTTGCCCTAAATGTGCAATATTGCAA
Organism: Bombina bombina; assembly: GCF_027579735.1. Taxonomy (NCBI): domain Eukaryota; kingdom Metazoa; phylum Chordata; class Amphibia; order Anura; family Bombinatoridae; genus Bombina; species Bombina bombina. The sequence continues at coordinate 99,046,640 of NC_069499.1, forward strand.
ACACTAACAAAATGTCTTCATAGGCTTATAAGAAAATGTTATTAACTCATCCAGATAATTCATCAGAAGCCTGAAAGATGTTTGAAATGCGGCACCTTGAAAATCAATACATAAATAATTAAAATGAAATTAAAAGGAAACAGACAAATAAGGCTCACTTATGTCTCAGGTCTAGACAAACTCAGACTGCCATTAGAAGGTAAGAAGCAAGTAGGGTGTTACATTATTAGGCAACTCACACTGGGCAAGATTACTAGTGGAGCGCAAACGTTTGCGAGCAAACGATAAGGGGTTTATCATGGGTGTTTGCGCTCATCAGGCTGACCGCTAGTGTTACAAGTTGAAAGTAAAAGATTACTTCAACTTCAGAGCTCTGGTGTCACAAAAAAAAAGGTGTCACAAATCACATCAAAAATACATTATAAAGTATAGTTACACTCATAATAACACTATCTAATAAAAAATATTTTAACAAAATATAGCACAAAAGTTAGAAGGGCTCAAAGATATGAGGTCTCACTTTCAGGTGTTAGAAAAACAATAGGCAGGCAAAGGGCTTTAACATAGACATACATAAATATACATGTCTAAAGATGTATATACAGTAGATGTATGCACATATATATATATATATATATATATATATACTATGTGTGTATGTATATATATATATATATATATATATATATACTGTGTGTGTATATATATATATATATATATATATATATATATATATGTATATATATATATATATATATATATATATATATATATACACAGGGAGTGCAGAATTATTAGGCAAGTTGTATTTTTGAGGATTAATTTTATTATTGAACAACAACCATGTTCTCAATGAACCCAAAAAACTCATTAATATCAAAGCTGAATAGTTTTGGAAGTAGTTTTTGGTTTGATTTTAGTTATA